>NW_004524647.1:4757689-4775794 GCF_000260255.1 Octodon degus
GCACAGCAACTGAGTTTTACAAAGGTACAAAAGCAATTCAATAGGGCAGAAGCCTTTTAAAAGATATTTTTGGATATCCATGGGGGGTTGGCATAAACCTTTCACCTTACACAAAAGTTAACTCAAAATACATCATAGATTTAAACATAAAAGTTTTAGAAGTAAATATAGGAAAAAAATCTTTGCAATGTACAGTTTAGCAAAGTTCCTGTTGTTAGGCCAAAGTTCCTATCTAAGGTTTGACATTGTTCCAAAGAAGTCAATGGGAAAATGCTTATTATTATTCATGATATCAAAAACATGATCTATTAAAAGTCAGTCGTCATACTTTATCAAAATTAAATACTTTTACCCTGCAAAGCACTGTGAAAACAATGAACTATAGACATTTAAATATATTTATAAGCTATCTATTCTTTAAAAAACTAGCATCTAGTGTCTACAAAGAAGCCCCAAAACTGAATGTTAAAAACCAAATAATCTAAATGGGCAAAAATGATGAAAAATTCTCAAAACGTTCACCATCAGCAGGGAAATGTCTTGTCTCTTGGCTGTGGGTCAGTGGAGAAAGTGTGTTTGTGGCCTCCCAACACCACTTAAAAGATTCTAATAACCATTATTTCAACCAGTGAGCTCACAGAGAATTCACTCTTCATCTATAATAAATAGGGTGGGTTGAGAGTACATCCTTCAGAGAGAAATGAAAGATAGGAAATCAAAACTGCAATAGAATCTAAAGAAGATGGATGGAAAACTGGTCTTTAAAAAGCATGAAAATATACTTGCTTAAAAGCAAATATAGCAACAAAGACTCCACCATATGCTACAAAGGATGGTTCACAGTAAACATTTGTAGATTAATTGAAGAACAGTTGGGCATTACTTAGAACACAACTAACTGGAATGCAAAAAATCTTTCAGAAAAAGTTAGTGGAGTTCAGTGGTACAGTATTTTTCTAGTAGTGCAAGGCCCTGATTTCAATAACCAGCACTTTGAAAAAAATGAAGATAAAAAGAAAAATACAATGACATCAATAGGATATGAAGAATCAAAATCATGTAAAAAAATTAAGAGTACTGATGACCTGGAGTTTGAATATGTTAATACATGCATTTCTTAAGGAAAAGAAAAAAATGAGTTAGGCAAAACTTAAAAATCTAATAAAGAAAAATTAACTCTAAAGAAGAAAGATCAGTTTTCAAGAGAGGTTTCTCAGTTAAATTAATGAGGAACATATGTCTTTAAAGCATACCTCCAACAATCTGACCTATAAGGATAAACTGTATAGTATATAAGCTTCTAGTGAAAAGAATAAAGTGAGTACAAAAGAACCCCCCCCACACAAAATCACATTTTTGTCAAGTTACTCAGTTGCAAAATATGTTCTTAGAAGTCACTGGGAAGATGCTTATATGTCATTTTTAGAACACTGATTTCAACAAGAAAATCTAGGCTGAAGAAATATTTTATTTGACAAATGCAAAGGTCAATGAGATAGCTCAATGGACTAAGTGCCTGCTTAGGCAAGCGCAGGAACCAGGGTTCAATCTCCAGCACCACATGCCACACCAGCCCTGCCCCTGGGCACACTGAGTGGGCACCAGTGACGGTGTGGTGGCACATGCTGTAATCCTTGCACTGGGGAGGCTGAAAACTGCTGGATTACTACAAGTTCGAGATGTGTAATGAGACCCTGTACCAAATGTATTAACAAAAAAGAAAGAAAAGCAAGCATGTAAATAAGCGAGTGCAGGGGGTTAAATCTCAACTAATGGGTTTATTTAGATTTTCCTTTGAGTTCATGATCCACACATCTCATTTTCTCTTTAGGAAAATGTATTTAAACATGGTTCAAAGAAACAAACCAAAACAAATAGAACAGAGACCCCCTGAAGAGAAACAGTAAAATGCGAGATTATCATCATCATCAACATTATTATTCTTACAGGGTCTTACCACACAGTTTGGACTCCTCATGATCCTCTTGTCTCAGCCTCCCTAGCACTGCAATTATAGTAGTGCACTACCATGCGCAGTTTTGGGATGGCGTGATGTGCCCAGGGTTCTTGGGCAGCACTGCATACAGTAATAGGCATTGAGTTTGAGACCTTGCACTTGCAAGGCAGGCACTTATGCTGCCAAGCTATCTCTCCAACCCCTAAAATCTGAGATTCTTAAAAATACAAGCAAGGATGGTAGATTGTATTAGCGCAGCTGTGTGTGTTGCTAAAATATTGAAATACTTCTGTGTAGTTTGGCCCATAGCTACTGACATGTTCACTATACTTTGACTCTTACTACTTGGGGTCTTTCCTCAGTAACCCCCAGACCATTTCAGAGTTCAGCCTTTAAGGGTTTAATGTATGTGCCAAGAAGGGTCCTCTGGTTTTGTAAATTTGTTGTCACAGAAATGTAGAAATGAACATCATGCAATTCATCCACTCATTTATGCATTGGTAGATAATCTGTCCCATTTTGTCTTTATCTCTCTTGCTCTACTGATTTTCAAGATAGGACATTTATTTATTTGTGTGTGTGTGTGTGTGTGTGTGTGTGTGTGTGTATTCTAAGTAAATAGTGCTTGCTTAATGTAACTGAACTTGTTTTGTGTACTTGGAAGCAGAGGTTTAATTGATGTGCATATAATTCCATTACACAGAGTTGACCTTTCCTAACCCAATGATTTATATGCTTCAAGACATAGAGATAGATATATAGAGACACATGAAATATTAGCAGTATATGCTAATATATACTAAAAGTTAAAATTTGGGGTAAAATAAATATGAATATACAGTATAATTTTACCTACATAAGAGTGTAGTTTATTTCACTAGTATTCTATTCCTTTTTTAAAATGTATTTGGCACAGGGTCTCACTATGTAGCTCAGACTCCTAGTGATCCTTCCCAACCTCCCCAGTGCTGAGATTACAGGCATGAGCTACCACACCTGGTCTCTGTTACTGGCCCAGCGTGCCCAGGGGCAGGGCTGGTGCAGCATATGGTGCCAAGGATTGGTCCCTGTTCCCTGCTCTTGCCTAAGTAGGCACTTAGTTCTCTGACTTAACTTGCTGGCCCAAGTATTTTATTCTTAAATATTTAATTCACCATGATTGTTTTGTCATTTTAGGCATGCAGTATTGAGCTTATTTCTCTTACTTAGCTTGTGCTATTGTAACACTTTGACAGAGTAATTTATGAACAAATGATTTTTTTCTCCTCTGTTCTAGAGGTTGAAAAATTCCAGAGTGAGTGCTAGTGAGCTGGTCATGTGGACAAGCCTGTTTTTCACAGATAGCACCATCTTGGTCTCCCCACAGAACAGAAGGGATAAATGGCAGGTGAGAAGACTGATTCAATGTCTCCACATGACAAAAGGGTAAGAGAGCTACAAAGGCATAAGCTAGTTTTCTCCAGCCACTTTATAAAGCATGAATCCATCAATGATTAATCACTTCCCAAAAGGTTCATTTATTAGATAATAACACAATGGATATTAAGTTTTAGCACAGGCCTTTTAGAGAATATGCATGGAAATCATAGGAAGATTATTTTAAATTATTTTTAGGGTAATTTCCTAAATTCCCTGGGTCAACCGAAAGCATAATTTAAATTATTTTCTGTGGAAGATATATTTCCTCTGAGAAATCAGATCTCTAATACTTTGGCTAGTAATGTATTAAAGATCAAGTTTCCACATTCCTTTGTCCATTTGCAGATAATTTGATTAATAATGGATAGTATTTTTCCTTTTGCTATCTTAATTGGGTGAAAATAGTATCATGCTATCTTAATTTGTATTTCTTGATTTGGAAACCATAAAAAAGATATTCTCTAGGTGGCAATAATTATCCATACCTTCTCGTTTGTTTTGAATTGACCATTTTTCCATAAACTAAATTATGACATATATTTGAATATTTTCCAGACGTGCTGTCCCTTAAGATAGCAACTAGCCAAATATAACTATTTTGCCCTAATTAATGAATGGATTTTAAAATGAAGCAGAATAAAAATTCCATTTTTAAGTCCCATTTGCCACATTTCAATTACTTAAAAGTGACATGGGAATAGAAGCCAACATATTAGACTCCACAGCAATATATTTTCATAATTGCAGAAAGTTATACTGGAGAGTGCTATTCTTGAATTTCTATTCTGTAATGCTTTTAAAAATTAATAGATTTCTAGGATCTTTAAAAATTAATGTCTATTAATTTAGAGTCTTTTGAATATGTCTATGCTATTAATATCTTTTCCTCAGATTCATTTGGTGTCTTAGTCCATTAGATGTGCTATCACAAAACACTTTGGTGGATGTGGCTCGCGAGGAGCAGGCATGTGGCTCTCAGTTCTCGAAGCTAAGTCCAAGACAAAGGCTCTGGCAGATGCTGTGCATGGTGAGGCATCTGCTTCACCATTTCCTAATTCATAGGAAATTAAGTTTGCTGTTACCATACATGAGAGAAGAGACAAGGGGTGTATAAGGGGATGGTTTCATAAAGGCATTAATCCCTGCCCAGGCTGAAATACCACACTGACAGAACTGGAGGAAGTGAGGATAGTGAAGAGTAAAGATAAATACTCTTTTGAAAAATGTGTTTAGTACAGGGTCTACAGAATTTCAAAACACAGATAGGACTAGTAGCGATCCTCCTGTGTTTAGCTCCCCAAGGGCTGGGATTACAGGCATGCACCAACATGCCCAGTCTCAATGGCACTCTCAGCTCACCCTGGGGATGGGGCTGACATGGCATACTAGGGTTTGAATCCTGGTTCCTGCAACTGCCTAAGCAGGGACTTTAATCTTCTGAGATTTCTGGTTGGCCCAAGATACTCTGT
This sequence comes from Octodon degus, assembly GCF_000260255.1. Taxonomy (NCBI): domain Eukaryota; kingdom Metazoa; phylum Chordata; class Mammalia; order Rodentia; family Octodontidae; genus Octodon; species Octodon degus. Next base: position 4,762,535 of record NW_004524647.1, read on the forward strand.
TCAGTAGCTTCATGAATAAACATGTCTCTGTTTATTTCATGTCTTTGGTGAATTTTTCACAGGTTTAACCTTTTGTTTTTGGCCATTTTGAAAACTTTTTGTTCTCCTTATTCTATCATGATCTACTCATGATGTACATGGCGATTTCACATGCTCAGTTTTCCCTATAGAGTGAGAACCTATCTAGCTGGAGAAGTTACTGTAAATGCATTTCTTCAGCTCTCATAGATCCCTATAAAACCATATTTTGAAATTTCAAAGAGGCAACATCACTGTGGATGAGCAAATACAGAGGAAGCAGAAATAGAAATGAGTAGAGCACAAACCTTCCCCTCTGAACAGGAGTTCATTGGAGGCACTTACTGTAGGAGCAAGAACTAGCTAAGGCAGGTACCTTATTTACTTTCCTTGAATAAGATGATTCTTCTTCATGTTAATGCTTAAGGGAAAGATGCTGAACATGTGGATATTATCCCAAATAGAATTTGGAAAATATTCTTCTGCTGGTGGCTTATTAATGTTACTATGTTTGGAAAAATTTATTGAAATAACCTATAATATATTCATGAAGAAATATGAAGCATAATGGGGATTTGTTTGAGCAACTGAAGAAATTCCAGTGAAGGATTTCTTCATTTATAAAGAAGTCATCAATAATCTGTTACTGGTTATTATGTTAGTTTTCCAAAATTACAATGGAATATTTGACATGAGCTACTTATCAACTAAAGGTGGATTTGTTAAATTCAGAGTGCAAGATTACACAGCTCCCATGGTATCTGATGAGGGTGGTGGCAACCTGTCATGGCAGAGATGCAGCCAGAGCCAATGGGGACATCTTCAACTAGAGCAAATAGGGGAGATCTGGGTCCCACAGTCTTGCGAAGTCCTAACTTTTAAGGGTCCATAAGACCTGATAGCGCACTACCTTGAGAGCCAAAACTATACATGGTTCTTTCAGGGTAAACTACATCCAAACCACAGCAGGAAGAAAATAAAAAATTCGAGGGACAGACCCAACAGAGCTCCTAACTTGAACTGTTACTGATAGGATATGCAATTGCAGAAACCCAATGGACATGAGGAAACCAAATTCCAAGGTTTCCTCTGGGATTTCTAAAATGACCTCTGATTAAGGCAACAAGTATTAAAAAAGTCTGAGTTTGTGCTTACTTCTTCCTCCTTTAATATGGATAAATGTCTCTTGTGAAGAGTGGAGAAATTTGTGCATCTGGACCCTATATTTTCTTTTCTTTGATTCTTTCCAGAGAAATCCTACTATGCTCAGTTTTCACTGTTTAATCCTTGAATAAGTTAGTCTTCCTTAGACTCACTGTCCTCTGTCTTTCATGAGTAATACTATTAGCTATACTACCCAAAGTCTGAAATCTCAAGTGCCCACATGGGCTTCCTAATACAACAATCTCTCCTTAGGTTTGAAAGGGGAGATAAAATATGGCTATTAGGAAAAGCCAAGTTTTGTGATCCAGGAAGGAGCTGACGATGTACAGACTGCGTGAAGAGGTGGGTTGTTTAACTATAAAAAAAGATACTGTATAAATCTTGGATAAAAAGAAAGGTCAATTGTTGCTGATTTTGATGTTGTTTCAAAGATGAAAAGATTAGGGCCGGCCAGACAGCCCACTTGGGCAGAGTGCAGCAGCCAAGGTTCGATCCCCGGCTTGCCATGCCGGCCTCAGCCTGGTTCTCTAAAGCAGCCAAATAGCTCATTAAAGCACCTGCAAGCAGGTGCAGAAGTCTGGAGTTCAATCCCCGGGCCTGCCTTGCCAGCCCACCCCTGGAGCACGCTGAGACAGCAACCGAGACTGGGTGTGGTGGCACATGCCTGTAATCCCAGCTCTTCGGAGGCAATAAACAGGCAGATCACCATGAGTCCGATCTAGCAGTGAGATTCTGAACACCCTGTGGACCCTTCCCTAAAATACAAAAATAAATAAATAAATAAATAAATAAATAAATAAATAAATAAAATGAAACCAAAAAACAGGGACTGGAGGCACGTGCCTATAATCCCAGCATTTGGGAGGCTGAAAACAGGAGAATCACTATGAGTCTGATCTAGCTAGTGAGATCCTGGACACCTTATACACCCTGTCCTAAATTCATTTTTTTTTTAAAAGGATACAAATGAAAGACCATTTTGTATCTAGTAATTGGTTTTGAAACTGTCTCATTGCTATTTGTTTCTCAATAACATTATTTTAAAAAGATGAAAAGATTGTTGAGAAGGTTGTAATGGTTAAAGGGGCCCATAGAAAAATGGTGTATGACATCATAGTCTCTGAAATGTCCAACTAATTAACCTCTGAATGTAAAGGACTGAGTATTTTTGTTGTTTTTATAGTATATATTGGAGCAAAAACAACACTTTTATCATTAATTTTAAAAAATAATTATAAAGATAAACTCAACATGTATTTTCTTTATAGTCTCTAGGGACAAAATCTTATAGTAAAATCCATTATTGCAGAACAAGCTACAAGCACATGTGCGGTCTTCTTATCATGCCAAAAAAGAGATGCAGTTCCCACCTTATGCTTATAGAAATGCCATTTTGAGAAGGTACGTTCATTCATGATATCAGTTTCTGTTTTGATATTTGCCATCTGCTGAGTTGCTCATTCTCCCTTCCTAGAGAATGGTTACCAGCCTTTGTGCCTCCATAGTCTCTGTTCCACTATGGAATTCACCAAGTAATGTCAGTGTTTTGGTCACTTATACTGCTAAAAACAAATGGCAGCAAAACTTTAAGTGTGTTGGATAATAAATGAACTATCATTGCAAATCCATGTGATTTCAAAATAGTTTATTGTAAGAGGGAGGCGAATTCAATTTTCAGCCTAATTTACAGAGATAATAATTTCTATGACATAAATATTTGTATGCAATGTAATCGAGTTGGAGTAATGGGCATCTAAAGGTAATGAGGTGGTTTTCCCATTCTGTGAGTGAAAATTTTACAGAAAATATTGTTCTCTACTTACCACTGCAGTAGCTCAGCAGACTGTAAGCCACCATTATGATCCCTCCAGCACAAGGCCTTTCTTCTGAGGCAAAGTTTATGGGAAAACAGAAAACTAGGAGCTAAACATGATCATTTGTTTTCTATAGGAACATCCTTGACTAAGGCTTGGACTAATTTTCATAGTCCATGAAGCATTAATATTCCAAAAATTGTTCCAGGGCACACTATATTTGAGAGAGAGAGAAGTAGATCTCATAGTAATTTATCTTTGACCATGTGTATATTGGGGACATTGACTTAGATTTTAACAATTCATTCCTGTAATTTAAAAATGTTTGTAAACCACTCTCTCTTGATTTATTGGAGGTGGAGCAAATACATGAAGTAGACAATCACATGGGATTAAGAGAAATTATAACTGACATATTGTTTTGGGCTTTCAGATAATACTAAATCATTGATACAAACACTTTCTGTAGTTATTAAAAAAACCTACTTAGCATATGTGGTAATTTTGAAAGAAATTATAGAAAATTTTCCTAATAGCAATGGTTTAGATGCAGACAAATGCCTTTTTTGAATAATGATTTGGTAAGTTATTTAATACTATTGACTTTTCTTTTTTAGTTTAAACTGTTGATCAACATTTGCTTCATAGCGTTCAGCATTCCCATAGGAATAGATGGTATAATAAGTATGAGCAGATATTCATAAAAAGAACTGATACTTTGCTTTTTCCCATTCATTTTTCTCCTCAGAGAGAGGAAAAATCAGAAAGAACAAATTCTCTTCTATTTGACTGTTAACACATGATGTTTTCAGCCATTCTATCTACAGTATCTTAACAAGAGGAAAAATGATGCTAAGATTCAAGCCCCACAGAATGAGACTCCTCATGTCTCTATCCTGTGTTTGTAGACTTGCAAGTTTTATCGTGCTAGACTGCTGCTCCTGAGGTCAGGCTGCTTACACCCCAAAGAGAATGGAGGAAGTAGCCATTGTGCTTATCCCATGGAAAAGGAAAGCACAAGACCCTTGAGTGGAGCCTAGTCCCACACAGTGCCCAGCTATGCCTCAGACCCAGGATTCATTTCCACCAGATGTTGAGACAGTGGACATTGTGATATCTGTCAGCCTTTTGTCCATGTCCACACCAGACCCACTAAGCTTCTCTGAGCTTTTCTCCAATCATTATGCTCCCAAATTATAGCTGTGATTACATGCTAAATCCTTCCTTATAGATGTAATAATTATCCTGCAGATAAATATGTAGGCCACACGGAAATTGTTCAATCAACAGTATAATTATATTCTCTGATTGAAACGTAGCTGGTAGTGCACAAGTTTAAATACACTTAAATGTCCCAATTGTCATCCATTTCATTGAAAAAGAAGAATTTGAGGAAAAAATTTTGATATTTGCATCCAATTCTTCCATCCATTTAGTTAAAAACTACTTAATAGTCAAAGGAAAGCACCACTAAAATTTAAAGAGGCATATTTTATCTAATTAACCCTTACTCCAAATAGTTATCAAATATTTATTCAGAAATAAAATGTTAAATGGTGTATACAGATGAATGTCCTTTTTGTACCTGTGTATTCAAAGTGGTTAGGATAGATATATAGTTGCATTCTCTTAATGAATAGAATGATTTCTTCTAATGGTGTTTGTAAATAGGATCTCAAGTCCGCATCTTGTACAGCAATTAACCACTAAGAAGAATATATGCAGTGTGTTATTTGTTGAATCTGTACTTCTGATTTGATTTGAAACTGTCTCATTGCTGTTTATCAATAAAATTTTGAAAAAAAAGAAATAAAATGTTAATTTAAATTATTCTTAGCATATACATTAGATATAGCAGTTCCAAAGAATACTTATATGTTATATGTCATGCATTTATAATAAATAAATTTTATAATAGTCATATTGAGTCGTGAACACAGCAAGTGATGTTAACCAGCATCTCACCACTGACTCATAAGGTGCATTCTGTTACTCCATGTGCTTAGATGAAAGCACAGGTACCAACAATCATGCAAGACTACCAGTAATTTTGAATTATGCTTTTTAGTGACTCCATGAGAGGAGAGTTGGTGAAACTGGTATCTTTTTCCTAGAAGAATACAGGGATATATAAATGCAATGCTGTGATGTAGGGTTTTTGTCACAAAATATGAAAGCAGAAAAAAATGGCTCCAATTACTAGTGACAGGGCAGTTTATGTGGTAAGGGCAACATCAGATTTCATGCAGTTTTTTTGTCAATGAAGCAAAACACCCAGTCACTCAGTGTCATCATATTATATGTCACGAACCTCTTTGTGGCAGGGCAAGTAGTAAAAAATTAGATGATAACATCAAAAACATCACAAAACAGTGAATTACATTGTGGCTCATGCTCTTCAATTTTGACAGCTTCAAGCATTTGATAACTTAGGCACAGTATAATATTTTGCTTATGTTTAATAATGTCCAGTGGCTGAGCAGAGATAAGTCCTGGTGAGATTTGTAGCCTGCCTCAATAAAATTAGGCTGCTTATGAATTTAAAAAAAGGACAGAAATATCGCCAGCTCCCTCATATGGCCTGGTTAACAGTCTGCTTTTTTAAGAAATACAGATTTTTACACTATAATTCAATGTACTGGACAAAGAACTATGAGGTTAGGAAAAACAACAGAAAGACGTTTGGTGATACAAAACTATTAGAAAGGGAATTGCAGGTTTTTGAAAAGGCTTTGAAAATGGGAAGTTTAGATGTTTTCTGAATCTTAAAATGCATCCAGAAAATTCTATAACATTTGCAGACAATCCTAAACGCCATCGGGAAATCTACAAGAAAATGTCTAGCATTGTAGCAGCTATGAAAATTTTAGTAACGCAGTCCTGCTACTATGTAAGATGGAGACAATCCTGTGTTTTCTTGTTTTTCAAGATAAGCGATTTTTAAAAGCTTGATCTTTCCTGAGTATACTGTTTCTATTTTGGGAAATCTGGAAATGGAGCTAATGGAATCTCAAAAGTTCTGTCTGAAAAATAAATCCTGTAAGCTGCATTCAGCATTTGAGAAGATAAAAGTTCAAAGGAATGACAAAAGACAACACAGTTTGTAGTTCTGAAAATGAAATCCTGGAAGTGTGAAATTCTCTGCCCAACAATTTTAAGTCAGTGAAAGCACTAAGGATTGCTTTTCTTACTTTGTTTGTATCATCTTAGGCTTGTGACATCTCAACCGTGTTCAGCTTAGAATTATACCAAATATAGTACAAGAAAGAGACTAACTGATGATATGGGTGCTGCACGTGTTGTCTACAAGCTAAAATCCATGCATATAACAGCAAAGACGACCTTAATTGTGCAAAAATACAGTAAATGAAAACGTTTATCTTTTAATGAAAGCTCTTTGTGTCATTGTATCATTGAAAGTAAATTCTCATTTCTGCAATTCTTTCTTAATTGCAGTGTGTTGGCACTTCACAATGAATAAATGGGTTCTGGGGTGCACTTTGGACACTTGGTCTCTAAAATGTTCCCCATCTCTGATATGGATGCTGTTGGAGACCATCATGTTAAATGGAATAGGGTAGGCAGAGAAGGACAAGTACAGGTGATCTCAATCGTGTGATGATTGTAAAATAGTTGATCTCAGAAGCTAGAAGTAGAATGCTACTTACCCGGACCCAGAGAGAATAGGAGTGAGGAATGAGAAAAAGTTGATTGATGGATACTAAATCACAGCTAGAGAAGAGCATGAAGTTCTGATGTGTACCAAAGGACAAAGATAGATACAAATAAGGTATCAAAAATTTTATTTTTATTATTTAAGATTATTGGTACATGTTATATATACATAAGGATTACATTCATTATAGGGAATTTGTAACTATTTATGATAGAATTTGATTTTTCCTCCTACCCTTCCTTCATTGCCTTATATCATCATTTGTCTCAAGCTTATCCTCTTTACTTTACAAAACCTTTTTTCCCATTTTTCCCTTTTGTTCTAATTTTTCTTTTCCCTCTCCTTTCCCCCTTTCCTACCTTCCAAGTTCCTTTTCCCATTTGGACACTTTCTTACCATTTCCATTTATGTACTATACATTTTGGTCCTTATTGACACTTTCAGTTTTTCACACCGGAGAAACAATATGGTATTTACACATATGTATTTGATTTATTTCACTTAAGAGTATGGCCTCAAGGTAAATCCATTTAGCTAGAAAATGTCTCAAGCTTATCCTTCTTTACAGCAGAGTAGTGGTCTATTGCATATAAACATAAACAAAAACAAGAACAACACATCTTCATGCATTCACCAGTTGATGGGAATTTAGGCTGTTTCCAAGATTCAGCTATTAAGAACAATGCTACTAGAAACATGTGTGTGCATATATCATTGCAGTATGAAGCTTTTAATATTTGAGGAAGATACCAGCAAAGGCAATAGCTGGGTCAAATGGAACCTCTGATCCTAGGTTTTGGAGTTATCTCCACACTGATTTCCACAATGGTTGTACCAGTCTACACTCTTACCAAAGATGGAAAAGGATTCGCTTATCCAGTGTTTGTTATTTGTTGATTTTTAATAATAGCCATTATTTCTGGGGTGAGATAAACCTCAGCATTGATTTAATTTGCATTTTTCAAATGATTATGTTTTGAAGATTTTTTTTCAGGGTTTCTATTGCTTCATTTGAGATTCATTTAAGATGTCTGGTTTTGGATTGAGTCTTTAAATTTGGGGATCTGATATTTTGAGTATTTTATACATTCTAAATATTAACTCTTTGTCTGGGGTACACTTGGCAATTTTTTCCCCACGCTATGAATTATCTGTTTACACTTTTGGTTGTTTCTGTGAAAAAGATTTTTAGTAAGATGAGATTCTACTTGTTGGTTTTGTGTGATAGCTCTTGTGTGACTTGGGATTTGTTCATAAAGTCTTTGCTTATACCAGTGTTTTCAGGAGTTCTACCTATTCTGCCTTAAAGCAGATTTACTGTTTCTGTTTTAATATTTAATCTTTGATCCATTTTTATTTTAACTTATTACTTGTTGAAATAAAAAGTTCTAGCTTTTATCTTTTGCATGTTGAAAGTCAGCTTTTCCAGTACTATTTATTAAAGAGACTGTCTTCCTTCCAGTGAAGGTGTTTGATACCTTTATCAAAGATAAAGTGTCTAAGTATGCTTGGAGTTATTTCTGCATTTTCTAATTTGTTTCACGGAGCCTAAGGTCTCTTTGTGTCAGTACCATGCTATTTCAATCACAGTAGCTTTGTATTATAATTTCAAGTCAGGGACTGCAATAACCCCTGCTTGCCTTTTTTTGCACAGGATTTCCTTTGCTATTGTAGGTTTCTCCTAATTCCAAAAGAATGTTAGAAATATTTTTTTCTAATTCTGTAAAATATGTTATTGTAATTTTTACTGAGATTGAATTAAATATGTATAATAATTTGGGGAGTATGGCCATTTTCACTATATTGGTTCTTTCTAACCAATAGTAAGATCTATCTTTCCATTTTCCGATATCCTCTTTAATTTCCTTTTTCAGAGTAATCTATTTTTTTAAATGGGGGTCTTTATTTCTTTCTTTAATTGATTCCTACATAATGCATTTATTTTAATATTATTATGAAGGGTGTTATTTCCCTAATTTCTCTCAGTGTGTTTTTCTTATTTTTGTGCAGGAAGGTTATTTATTTCTGAGTGCTAACTCTGTATCCCTCTACACTAATGAATGTCGTTATTAAATCCAGAAGTCTTGTGATGGAACTTTTGTGGTCTTCTATGTAAAGTAACATGTCATCTGCAAATGTTAATAATTTAACTTCTTCCTTTTGTGTCCTTATTTATTTTATTTTATTTTATTTTATCTTTTTCTCTTGTCTAATTGTTCTGACCCTTGTTTCCAGAACTATATCAAATAAGAATGATAACAGTAGTCATTCTTGTCTTGTTCCTGATTTTAGAATGAAAGCTTTCAGTTTTTCTACATTTTGTATGATGTTGGCTGTTTATTTGACATATATTAGTTTAGTCAAATTGATATAAAGGTCATACACTCCAACTTTCTTCGAGTTTTTATCATAAATATGCGTTGGATTTTGTCAAATTCTTTTTCTGTATCTACTGAGCTAATCATAGGTGTTTGACTCTGCTGAAACAGTGCTATACATTTATTGATTTGTATATGCCAAATCATCCCTGCATCACTGGGGTGAATTGTACTTGCTTATTGTGTATAATCTTTTTTATATTTTACTGTATTTGTTTGCCAATGTCTTAAGGAGTTTTGCATCTATATTCATCAGGGGGATTGGCTTGTAGTTATCTTTTTTGGTTGGCTCCTTCTCTGGTTCAGTGTCAGGATATGTCTTGCTCACAGGAATAAATTTGGGAGTACTGATTCCCTTTCAATTCAGTAAAGAGTTTGAGAAATAGTGATATTAGGTCTTTTCTAAATTTCTTGTAGAATTCACCAGTGCATCCCTCAGGGCCTGAACTTCATTTTTGGTAGATTTTTAATTATATCTTCGATTTTACTGACTGACATTGATTTATTTGTATTTTTTATATATTCTTGATTAAGCTTGGTCATTTGTACGCATTTAGGAATCTGTCCATTTTTTCTGTATTTTCCATTTTTTTATAATAAAATTTCTTCAAGTAGGTATATGATCTTCTGGATTGCTACAGGATCAATTGTGATTTCACCCTTTTCATTCCTACTTTACATAAGTTGGAGTCATTTTTTTTTCTTTATTTGAGAGGGTTTGCTAAGGTTTTGTCAAGTTTTAATCTTTCAAAGAACCAACTCTGATTTATTTATTTATTTATTTATTTATTTATTTTTTAGTCTCCATTGCATTTACTTCTGCTTTGATCTTAATAATTTTCTCCCTTGTATTAGGTTTGGACTTGCTCTTCTTTATTTAGAAACTATAGTTTGATTAAGTTGTTTATTTGTAGTAGCTCTTTCCTAATATGTGTATTCATCAGTATAAATTTCCCTCACAAGGCTGCTTTGATTGTGTCCTATAAATTCCAGTATATTGCACTGGCCTTATTGTTTAATTGTAGAAGCTGTCAAATTTCCTCTTTAATTTTATCTGCTACCCATTGGTGATTCAGGACAGTGTTAGTTTATTTCTGTGTATTTATGAAATCCTTGTGCTTTCTCTTGCCATTGATTTTAAATTTCATTGCACAATGGTCTCTGTCATTTGACTCAGTCTATGAATTTCTTTTTGAACCAAATGTGCTTCTTGTATATAGCATATTGTTAAGTCTTCCTACTTGATCTATTTTACCAGCCTGTTTCTTTTGAGAGGTGAATTGAGACAATTAGCATTGATGGCTATAACTGAGATTGAAATCCTTGTCATGTTATTATTTTGTTGTTGGCTCTCTATTTCTACTCTGTTTAAGTTTTTGGCTCACCTGGTGGATTCATTATGTTGGGTTTCTCAGAATTGTAATCCTTGTTATTTCTTTCTACAATGTGTTTCAGAACATTTTGGAGTGCTGCTGTGGTGTTCATGACTTTCCTCAGGTGTTCTTTGTTATGGAAGCATCCTATTTCTCCATAAACTTTGAAAGATAGTTGTGTAGGATACATCAATGTGGATTAGAATTTATTTCTTTTAGGGCTTGAAATATTTCACTCCACATTCTCCCTATCTTGAGATCTGTGTTGATAAGTCTGTTGTGGTTCTTATGAGTCTTATTCCATTTATTATTTGTTCCTTTTCTCTAACAGCTTTTAATATTCTGACTTGTGCTAAATTTCTGGAATCTTAACTATTATAAGTCTAGCTATAGATTTTTTTTATCTTGGCTAATTAGAGTCCTATATACCTCACTTACTGTATGTCAAAACTTTTTGTTTTTCTGTCAGGGATATTTTCTGCAGTGATTTCTGTCTATGGGATTTTTTTTTTAATGTGACTTGCCTCTTCAATGATTCTGGCCAATCTTATGTTATTGTTCTTGGCATCATCTAGCAGCTTCCAGATGTTTTCTTATGATCTCATGCTATTATTAATAAATCATTCTTTTCATGATTGCTAACTGCAGTCCTATCTTCTATATTTGAGATACTGTTTCACATTGACCCATTCTATTGCATATACTTTCACTAGAATTTTTAATTTCCTAGATATCTGCTTGAATCTGTTTTATGGATACCATTTCTTTCCTATATTAGACTTTCTTAATTGCCCTTATTTTCCTAAACTCTTTTTTTATCTGGTTCTGTTCTAGGATGCTAAATGTGTCTTTCATTATGATCATCATCACTGTAGTTATCTGAGAAATTCTGATTTGATATTTCTAGAGCTTCATTCATGTTTGCATTATTTCTGCTATTACCCTTTCAGAGTATCCAAGTGGGTGGTTTTTGGCATTTTTCACTTCATTGTGCCCTGTGTTTTCTTTTGGTGAGCTAGAAATATGGGTTGCATCTTGTTTAAGTGTCTTCTCTATTTGTTGTTGTAGTTGCTGTTGTTTGTTTTTTTGTTTAATTCCTTGATTGATGTAAATTACTGATGGTGAGTAAATTTTATTGCTAGTATTTAGGGCCTTTACAAAATGACATGCATAGCTTGCTTTTTGGTTCTAGACCATTACAAGATCTTACCCCTTCAATGTAGTGTGGATATGAAGTTGCAGCCTATGTGGCCTAGCCCCTGGTTCTTTGGCACCAGCCTACTGTATGTTTTATGACCCTTAGTCAGTCTCAGTTTTGCTATACAAAGATGAATAGCTGGTTATAGCACTCATGTCAGTTTGGGTAAGATGGAATATTCAGTAATAGCACCAACACATGGCCTAGAAAATGACAAACTTGGGTAACTACTAATTTGCCACCTTTAACTGTATGAACTAGATTGTTGGTTATATAATAAAATCTAAAATGGATCAGATAATTATATGCTTTAAACAAACCCTCAATATGACAACTTTACATGCAGGGCAGAAGATTTAAAAGGGTTAGGGATAAAAAATGAAGAAAGGAAGAAGAAGAAGAAGAAGAAGAAGAAGAAGAAGAAGAAGAAGAAGAAGAAGAAGAAGAAGAAGAAGAAGAAGAAGAAGAAGAAGAAGAAGAAAAGAAGAAGAAGAAGAAGGGGAGGAGGAGGAAGAGGAGGAGGAGGAGGAGGAAGAGGAGGTGGTGCAGGAAGAGGAGGAAAGGGAAAAGAAGATTGTAACCAAGGTTTGGGGACAAAGGGAGATCATTCAAACTTTGAAAAAATGGTGCAGAAGACAAGACAGAAAGAGAGCAGGGAAGAATGAAAAGAAGAAAAGAGAACAACAACAAAAATATTAGAAACCATGTTAACACTAAAAAACAAGAACAAACAGTTTGGATACAAACAAATGAAAGAAAGAAAATTTTAAAAAATAGAAAAAGTACAATAAAAGAATGTCCACTTCAAGGTGCATCTCTGAGTTCACTAGTAGAAACCTGGGCAAACAGAGTGCAGATTTATGTTAAATAATCGCAGCAAGCCACCAGCAGCTCCATGGCATGACCGTCCTAATCCCAGTGACTCTGTACCCTATTTCCAATGAAGTATAAACTGGCTTCAGATGGCAAGACTGAAACCAGACATGCCCAGCCTGCAGAAGTCTGGGCACCCATGGTGGGCTTGAACTCATCTAGGAGCTATGAGGTGGTGGCAGCAACTGCTTACAGTCCAGAGATCAGTTGGCTTCTCTCCAAAATAGCCACTAGCAAATAGCCCTCTTCTGAAGGATGTCAGAAAGGAAACGACTTACCAGCCCCTGCGGTCTACCATGTCCATGGCTGCACTCTACTGGTGCAATTCTCTGTGGAGGCCTCTGGGTTTAGCAGCAGTCACTGTGCATCTGTAGGCCATGCTATCTCTCCCATGCAACGAATCTGGGGTCAGGGAGGAAGTACTACCTATTTCTCCTTTTTCTTTGTAGAAATTTCGCTCTTTGCTTTCCCTATGGGCTTCAATTCTTGCTTCACATCTTTCGTATGTTCTGGGGACCCATTTTCTTCTTTCTTGTCTTCCTGATGTTGCTGTATTCCAATATCTGGACACCAAATCTCAAAGAAGCTCTTGCTCTAATGCTCACCCCTCTACCTTCTTCCTAGAAGTTGTGTACTACAAATTTTAAAAAGCTAGATTTTCAATATTTTCAATATTTTCAGTTTGAATGTTTGAGGAAGCAAACATGCTTAGCCTGATTTAAATGTTAAACAGGAGTGTGTGGAGAGCTTCCTGCTACCATGCGCC
>NW_004524647.1:4783032-4792501 GCF_000260255.1 Octodon degus
AATGTCCATTTTGTATCTGTGTATTCAAAGTGGTTAGGATAGATATATAGTTACATTCTCTTAATGAATAGAGTGATTTGTTCTGTTGGTGTTTGTAGATAGGATATCATGTCCACATCTTGTACAGCAATTAACCACTGGGAGGAATGTATGCAATGTGTTAATTATTAAGACTGTCCTACCAATTTGATTTGATACTGTCTCATTGCTATTTGTTTAGCAATAAAATTATGGAAAAAAATTAAACAGTATATATTATATGTACCAAAAGAACACAGAATCAGCCTACAAAGTATACAATATTTATATATTCTATCACTTTAAAATTTAGTAATAATTAATTTTTAGAAAAGAATGACTATCATCTAGAATACAAAAAAACTCCAGAATATAAAAAAGAAAATAAGAAACTCAGTAGGAAAATGACTGAAAGCATAAACTATGAGGCATCCAAATGGCCAATGAGTCTGAGGAGGTACAGTGTTAGCAGTATTCAAGAAAGATTTATCTACATGGATCTGGAATGGCTCCCCAGAAGGTTCTCTTTTAAAAGTCAATTTAGACCTGCATTTATTTAGTTTTTGTGTATTTTTATTAAATTTCAATAAGAAATTAGAAAAGATTGAAAAGTAAAAAAAGACTAATACTTTTGCAAAGTTACTATTTTATATCCTTATAGATTGGCACAGATTTAGAAAGCTAAATGGATATTAAAGACCATCATCTTTGAATGATAATGGACCTCCTAAATTTCTCATCTCTGTCTCTCTCTTTTGCAGTACTGGGGATTGAATTCTGGACTTTGTGCATGCCAGTCAGGTGCTTATACCACTAAACTGTCTCCCCAGCCCTGCCTCCTGCATTTCTAATAGAAATATAGACTGATGCTATTCCTGGGGGGCGGGGGGAAATTCTGGAACTCTTTAGTTGAACAGAAGCTGTTTATCTTCTAGACACTACATTCTGTTCATTGCAGCACACCAAAAACTCCACTGAGATCAACATAAGTAACTGATACAATATATTTGAGGTAAGCAGGTTATATGATGCTATACATAAAGATCCAGAGGTACTTGTTACCTTTGATATTGTGAGGGGCCAGGGAGATGGTTCAGTAGGATAAGCACTTCCCTGGCAAGTGTAAGGGTCTGAGTTCAATCCCCAGTTCTGCCTAAAACAAATTAGACATTGTGGATCACATATATCTGATATAGTGGAGGAAAATTTAGAAGCAAGGACACACCTGGTAGATGTGCTGCTGAAGTGAGCACTCGATGCACTTTTTTGATGCAAGATAGTGTGGAAACCACAGATGGTACCCAGTTAAATATTGCTTGACTAAATTTTACAAGCAAATGAAGCATTTTCTCCTCTAGTACTAAACTTGCAGAAAAACGTTGAGAGTTTTTCACAATCAGAGTGAAAAAAATTGACAGGAGTAATTACAAAAAAAGAGGGTAATGGGGTTTGAAACAATTCAAACTTCTATGATGTCTCTAGAGCAAAAGAAAGCCATTCTGAGAGATACAGTTTGTGACAGCCTGAAAGACCACTCAAGACAGGAATCATGAAATGCTAAAACACAGAAAGTGTTTCCTGGTGAAATAGTGGGTAGCAGAATGACAATGGCAAAATAAGGCCTTGGAGCTAGTGAGTTAATTATATTTATGCTTCAGGGTTTTCTTATGCACTTGCTCATCAAAGAGTCTGTACCGAAAGTTTGAATTAATTTTAATAAATACACCCACAGTTTATAAACCTAACAATGTGCCCAGATTGCATCCTTTCTAGCCTGTACTCCAGGTATATGCCTTTTCCTTTTCCCCCTCACACTCCCCTCTTTTCTTTCTTCTCTTTCTTGTACTGTTTATATTAAAAGTAAAGACATTATTGACACCAGCTACCTAGTTGTATCATCCCTAGAACTTTGCTTGAAGAGATTGTGGAGGATCTCTCTTTCTCAATAATCACTTAATGCTCATACACCTATTTCCTTTTCTCCTCTGAATCAGTACAAAATAAATGCTATTAGAGATTAGCAGAATGAATTCCCAGGAGCAGCTGCCAGGACAGCTGAGAGACAACATTATCTTCATCCTGAATTCCACCAAAGGTAAGCAGTGATGTGATAGTGTCTCTGATATGTGTGCAGTTTACTGAATTAATTACACAGTTCTTTTTCCTGTGAGCTCAGAAAGAAAAATGTGGAAGGGCTAAATACCATTGTAAAGAACACCAGCAGGTCACTAGCTAGATTCACATTTAATATCATGAGGATTAATGGCTTTTCTACCTGGGGTTGCACAAGGTGACCACTGAAACTTGGATAATTGCTACATTTGGACAGATTTTCAGTATTCTAGAAACCAAAAAAACCAATTTGCTCCCCTGTGGAGCCTTATTATTGCAGTCAGTTAGATAAATAAACGTGTAATCTATAACTTCCAGCATGATTACCTATTTCACAGCCTGATCCAGAACTTGAAAGAAATCAAAGAGAGACAAAGAGATGCTTTTTTTGTAATTCTATCCACAGTGTGCAAATTGACGAAATAGCTTATGAAACTCATTAATTAAGTGAGGTGACCCCTGAAGGGTAATGCATGGCATCTGGAAGTGTCTGGCTAACCAAAGCAAATAGCTGTGGATTTTACCTGCTGGACTGCAGTTGGACTTCAGAGAAATTGCTGATAGTGTTAAAGCCTTGCCTCTTTCTCAAAGCACAGGCCTGTGTTAGCAGTGGGAATTAAAGCACCACGGTGCCTGTTAGAAGGCACATCCTTGGACCTCATCCTCAATTCGCTGAACATAATCTTCATTTAAAGATCCTACATGATTCATGTCCAGGATAAATTTTGAGAAGCATGGGTTTAATATGACTGAAAACTTTTCCAAAGGCCACCTGAATTCTGAGATCATCATTGAATTCTAAGGAATAAGAATCTATGCAGTGTATTAATTCGTTTGTGTTCTGAAATCAAACCAGAAAGGTACAAATATTAGAAGAACATTTACCAGTTTTGTGGCTGTAGGTCATTTGCCAGTGTCTGCACGTTCAGTTTTCTGAATTAAAATGTGAGATAATAATATTACTTCCTTTATGGGGTTGTGGGGTGTGTGCCGTGCTCAGAGCATGCTGCTTTCAATAAACCCTCAGTATGACTTCACTGTCACTTACTGTGAGTTGAGGATGGAGATACTAAAACATAGTTTTGGAAAACATTCCATGCCCTCTACTATGGACCTTATTTCTTGATTATTGATTGTTTATCAGTAATCGATCTGGAGCTCTGCTTACTTTATTCTAGTTCAGTTTTCATTAGGCAAACATGGACTTTGTTTGAATCTCAAGCACTTATTTCTTCTTACTGCAGTTCTAGATTGAGCTCATTTTCTACCAAGGTTTTATTTATTCTTTGTGGTATGATGTTTCTAAAAATAGGCCAAACTGAGAAGTTCTTTGTTCTTTGTGAAAATTAACTGGTTCAGCAACACAGATACTCAACTGGACTATCTCAACTTTTAGGTATCACAGGAAGCAGACAGAATGGAGGAAATCTTAAAACATTTTTGTTCTCCAAATTTCTGGTTTACTAAGGACTTGTTTACTTTGATAAAACAGATCCCAAACATCAGGCATTCACAATAAATAGTCCACAGTATGAACTTTGGAAAACAAAGACTATTTTTCTAGAGGATGCACTTGACATGCTGACTCTTATTCACAAAAACCATTGTTACATTTGTGTCCAACAGCTCCCTCAAGTACTTGTTGTGTACACATATACCTCTTAACTCAAGGCTGCTTTCAGATGATACAACTAAATGAGATTGCCTTTCCAGTTATTTCCATTTATCCACTGAACTCGTGAATAAATGGAAATAATTATACTGCCTGAATAACGAGAGATTATTGTGGAGACAGCTGATAAACACCATGCGATTTTTTTATTGTTAAGTCATAAAGAGATATCAAAATTAAAGAGCATAACTTACAGAAGACTTAATAAGGTGCAGCATTATTGTGGGTCTGTCCTGCTTCAAGGTTGTATATGGTGAAATTTTTGGACTTACGTGCAAACATGAGAAGCATAGAATTCTTTATCCTATTTTTAAAATATAATCTAATTTTTAAATGTTTTTATCATATTATGTAGGGACTTAAAGTTCAACATATCAATACTCGATGAAAAATACCTGTTCCTTATTATGCTTAAGATGTTTGAAATGCAGTGAGATAGCGAGGTTAAGCTTGATAGCCTAAATCGTTTGATAATAACAATAAGCTTGTCTTCTGGATGGTTAACAACCTAAGTTTGCAGACCAAAATTAGAGAAAAAGGAGGGCTACAAGGAAAGCCAACATTTTGGCCCTAGCCTTCTAAGGTCAATTAAGACTCAGGACATATGAGAACTTGTACTGTAATGTCATGTAACTCAGTAGTGTCCCAAATTTTCTGATCAAGAAGATTATGGGGCCAAAGAGGAAAGTGATTGATGACGTAGAGTGTGCCTAAGGAGAGTCACATGGGGAGAAGACACTCTCTCAGGCTTTCACAGAGAGCACATTGGCCAAGCATTGGCCGTGACTCAT
This sequence comes from Octodon degus, assembly GCF_000260255.1. Lineage (NCBI taxonomy): Eukaryota > Metazoa > Chordata > Mammalia > Rodentia > Octodontidae > Octodon > Octodon degus. The sequence goes on from NW_004524647.1 coordinate 4,787,626, forward strand.
CCACATGGCTGACACTGACAAAGGTTCTACAATCTGAGGTACGGGATCTCAGGATAAATCCTGAGGGCATTTCACTGACCTTATCAGATCAAAAAGCTACAACTCTTGTTGCACAGGTCCTGCTTTACCTTGGTCTTAACCATCCAGTAGAAAAGTATGAAGATAAAATAGAGGAAGTAAAGCCATGTTGTTATGTTGAGCTGTGGGGGACTCAGGTCAATAATTTCTGACATTGCCAGTTAAACAGAAGACCCAATGCTATTATGGGCTACTGGACTCTTTTAGAATATTTTGCTGAGTTACACACCTATAATATTCAATAACGGTACTTAAAAAATGGGGTATAACTGTGAATGTCCATTTTGTATCTGTGTATTCAAAGTGGTTGGGATAGATATATAGTTGCATTCTCTTAATGAATAGAATGATTTTTTCTAATGGTGTTTGTAAATAGGATCACAAGTCTGCATCTTGTACAGCAATTAACCACTAAGAAGAATATATGCAGTGTATTGTTTGTTGTAACTGTACTTTCAATTTGATTTGAAACTGTCTCATTGCTATATGTTTACCAATAAAACTTTGAAAAGAAAAAAAACGACTTAATAATACTAGCAGCATCATATGAAGTGAAAATGGTACTAGGTACAGGGCAATTAAGAACACGGTAGGACACAGGGAGAACAGTGAGCATGTGCTGAAGACACTAGGGGAGAGGATCTGGTAAAATTTGAATCTTAGACAAGCACCTAGATAAAGAAAAAATGGGACAAGACTTGTAAACCCCACTATGTGCTTAAGAGTCATCCTTGCCATTGGTGCCATCTCTGTCATCCTCTCCTTCCTCAGCCTCTTTCATCATCCTTGATCAACTCCAGCATTTTCACCTGGTCTTCCATCTGATCTTCATTTTCATCATCATCCAGTAGATCTCCCTGCTCAGCAGGGTCATCCGCAGCACCCTGAGACTTCACCTGCACGTTATTCTCATCTTTCTTCTGGGAGGTGCTGATCTGCTCCTCTTCAATCTTATCATTCTTCATCTCCACTGCTTGTTTGCTCTGTTCCTTTTCCGTTTTCCACAGACTTTCCAGTGAATAATCCACTTTTTGTTTTATCTGGTGAGCTCCTTCTTAATGACCTGAGCGTCATCACCTTTCAACTTTCCAGACTTGAACAAAGATTCCCACTGGCCACTCAGAATTGAAGCCACTTTTGCCTCTTCATGAGATGTTTCCTGATAGACGCTGGAATTTTGAGGGTACTATGACCTGAGCAATAGGAGAAGTAGGAGGAGGAATATGTGCTGGATAACTGTACATCCTGTCATAACAATCAAGTTATTTGTTTTATTTATTTTTAGACTGGGTGTTGTGGTATGTACCTGTAATCCCAGCTCTTTGGGGGCTGTAAACAGGTAGATCACTATGAGTCTGGTAGTGAGAACCTGAACACCCTGTTTTATTGTTAAGTCATAAAGAGATATTAAAATTAAAGAGCATAACTTACAGAAGACTTAATAAAACTACTAGGAGCATCAAAGGAAGTGAAAACGGTACTAGGCGCAGGGGAATTAAGAACATGGTAGGACACAAGGACAACAGTGAGCATGTGCTGAACACCCTGTAGATCCTTCCCTAAAATACAAAACAAAATAAAAAAAAATCATGTTAAAAGTTATAGTCCAAGTCAAAAGAGGAGCTGTACAGCTCTGCTGCAGATCATTTGGCACCTGCTTTTCCTCCATTCACTTTTGGCTCCGCAGCCAGATTAATATCTAAAATGTGGCCTGCAATCATTCTGCCATCCTCTCCAGCTACAGCAACCCGGGAGTTTCTTTCATTAGCATACTGGACAAAGGCAAAGCCTTTATGAATGGAGCAGCCCATAATTTTGCCATACTTCAAGAGGATCATCTCCACCTCAGGTTTCTTCACCACAAGAGTTTTGAGATTCCCGATGGATGCACAGGATTTTATGGAGTGAGGATCTGTCTTGTTAGTAACATTGTCAACCATTGTATTTGAATATAAGGTTACTGACAGTGACAAAATCTAGGAGAAGGGTGAGAGAAGAGATCTAATTCCAAATCTCCTGTTCCCAGGCTCTACATGGTGAAGTCAACTGCTGCTCGAGGTCAGCAATGCAGCAGCAACTGCTCAATCTCTGGCTCTTCACAGAGTGGCCACATTTCATTTCTTTAAAAATCACTCTAGTTAAAATCTGGGTAAGCCAGGCATAGTGGTACACTCCTATAATCTCAGCTTTCAGGAACATTAGGCAGGAGAATTGCCATGATTTTGATGCTAGCCTGGCCTGTCTAAAAAACAAAAACAAAACAAAACAAAATCTGGTTAATCTAAAAGTCTAGTTTCTGCGAGATGTATAATTTTGTTTGTTCATTTGTTTGAGACAAGTGTAGTAGTGTGTACATAGTTGAGTCTGGTCTTGAACTTACTGTGTAGCTTGGGCTGGCCTTGAACTCATAGTGATCCTTCTGCCTGCTGAATACTAGAATTACAGGTGTGAACTACCATGGCTGATCAAAGATAAGATTCCTACAATACACATGGAATAGGACCAACCAAATAACTCAGTGGATTAAAGTGCCTGCTTAGGCAGACACAGGGACCAGGTTTGATTCCTGTACTAAATACATTTTTAAAAAACCCAAACATGGAATAGATGCAAACTTGAAGTTCTTGGACACTACAGAACATCATAATGAGATGCCCAGAGTGGGTCACTGTATCTGGGATTCACCCACACGGAATCTCAGCAGATCTGGAGATAGCTTCAAAGAAAATGTATTTCTACGATGATCTCAGGTCACATTAATGCCACTGATGTGTGGACCTGACCTGAGGTACCATTGATCTAGAGGCTGGATCACTTGTTTCACCTCTTCTTTTCTCCTATTTTTACAAAGACTCTAGTGTATCCAAAAAAAGGAGTGGACAATGTTCAAGTTAAGGACTTCCCCAGTAGCTGCATATGATTATCTTAGCTTTCATTCTGAGTTGTTTCAGGTAACATTGAACAGCAATCAGCCTGCCCCTTTCCAGGCCTCCTGTAGAGTGGCCTTAGAGACCACACAAGGCAGAGGTTGGGTCATCTAAAGCTCCTTGTTGGGATCCCTGTTCTATGACCCATCCTGTTGTATACCTGTATTCAAGTGATAATCTTTCTGTGTCTTGTGACTTTGGCCTTCTTTCCCCCATAATGGAAATCAAATTAATATAGACTTCTCAAAGATTTTGTGGGTAATAAAACATGAATGCATAAATATATACAATAAAACAAGAAAAGCTTTTACAATGGAGCCTGGAACATAAGATACAGATCCAAGATAAGCATGATTATTGTCATAAGGAAAAAAAAAAAGTCTCAATTTTTCAGAGGCATCAGTTTGAAGGTTAAAGTTATTTTGTGATTATGTTTTCTATATAAATTATACTTGGGTTTGGATAGGTGAGTTATGTTTTCTTTTTATTAGCAGAAATGGGGAAACAGAAACTCTTAAAGATATTTTCCCAAACAAATATCTGAGTTGAGATTTGTTCTCCAAGTGCAAATTGCTCCAAGTCCGCAGCTTTACTTTTTCTTGTCATCAGTTTGCTGACAGGAACATGCATCAATCTAGACCGCGGAGTTTGATGACCTCATCAAGGCCTCTCTTCTCCATTTCCCAGAACACACTTCTGACTGTCCACTCAACTCTTGTAAGGGTTGATCTGGCAGTATAGCAAAATAGTTATCAAGAAGCTCAGTCACAGACACTTTGTAGAAATAGAATTGTATGCTCCAGTTTTGGTTAAGAGCTACTATTTTCATTGTAAAATGTCATTGTGGAAGTGAAGGCCCTAAATAAGAAAGAGAGGTACACATTCAGGCAGAGAACATTAAATGATCGGGTATAAGAACAATTAACTTCACTTTATCTAATAGTATTAGTGATTAAATTGATAATCTTATTAATAGAAATATTTCAAAATACTTTACAGGTTAAAGAAGGAAGTCAGAGCATACACATTTCCTCCTTTTCTCCTAAGGATTCATTGAAATAAAAACACAGAAATAAATTATACAATAAACTGATACTACTTAAGAAATTAGGGATTGAGAGAGAAGCTATCAATGTACAAGCAATTGGATTAATGAAAATTTTAAAGAGATTAGAGTCAGCCACAGGTGGTGGCGGCGGCTTTCCCTAGGAAGCTGGGTCTCCACCTCCTCCTTCCACCCCACCTGCTTGGCCACAGTGGTTGATCGTGCCTCTCTGCCACCCCCACCACTGGCAGGGAGGGGGACAGTAGTTGTAGATCCCACTCCTGCCTTAGTGAAGATACTATATTGAATGAAGAAAGACTGAACTTACAGGTACTTCTTCTAAAAGGTGTCTGTGATGTAGTGCTCCAGTTTGAATAATAAAAGATTTTCCATTTTGAGGTGAATGGGATTAGAGTATTGGACAAAAAAAATGAATTTTGTAATCTCTGCATTATGATTTTTAGCTACCTAATGGTTGCGCAGTTTCACTATTTGAAGGTAGCTCATGCTGAAAAACTGAAGCGAGTACTAGATAAATATGATCAGATCTCTCCAGCCAGGTTATATTAAAGTGCCGAAAGCCAGATGCTTAGAGCCAAAGACTTGTTTCAGAAGGATGAGGGAGGGCTATTTGGAAAACTGTGGGTACAGTGTTCCAAAAGCTGATCCCAGGCCCAGGTATAGAATATTTGATAAAAGACTCCTGTCTGGAACCATCCAGACTTACCCAAGACCATACAATATTTCACAGACAGAAAAACCGGTTACCTCAGTGGTTCCCAGTTCATGACTACAGACCAAGACTAGAATCTGTGAGCTACCATCA
>NW_004524647.1:4792601-4797169 GCF_000260255.1 Octodon degus
AACAAAAAAAAAACAGTGCCCCTGAACCTCAGTCATCAAGTGTATAATCACTGTTCAACCAGTGTAGACACTGGAAGTCCCCAGCATCTCTCCTCAGGAGCCAGGACTGGTGCCCATCCAGCCAGTCATCATAAAAGAAGAAAGCACCCAGAGGAAGGCAAAGAGAAACCAAAGGAGGAGCTGCCCAAGCACAAGAGGAAAAGAAGTCTTGAGGAGGTGGATTTGGAAGACCATGAGAGCATCCAAAGAAAGAAAACCGAGATGGAAGCAGAACCTGCACAGGTCAGTACAGAAGAGCCTAAGCATTGAAAGAGAGGAAAAGCTGAGAGTTAGCTTCTAAGAAGGAGGACTGGAAGTGCAGAAAAGAGGAAAAAAAAGAGCAAAGTGAAGAAAGAACATAAGAAGAAATGCTCTGGGACCAATCTATCCTTGGATTTTGAAGCTCTTTAGTTGGTTCTCCTAAGATTAAAATTGAAAAAAAAAGTAGTTAAGGAGCTTGGTTTTAAGATATTCATGTTCATATCACTCCTGTGAAGAGGTAGGTTAATTCTATCGCAGGCCAGGTGAGCATGAAGTGTTTAGTTGCTTGTTCTCCAATGAGAAAATTACTTTTCCTCATTTTCTTAAAACATTTTTACATTTTTCTTACATTTGATAAAATTTCCCTTTAGAAGAGTGCTTCTGGTTTATTGAAATTGCCATGATGGTGGAATTATTTTCTCTTGGGAAATAATTTATTTTAAATTGGGGGGTTAATAGGCCTTGCAGAATCTATTTCTTGATTGGATTTGTTTTCAGCTTTGAGTTGGGTATTTTTGTGCTTTGATTTTCTTCATAAAGCAGTTTAGATTTTTTCCTCATTAACTTGCAGTATATTTTCTAGGTTGGAAAGTGGAAAATTAATAAATAATAATAATAAGCTTATGTTGCATATAATTCTAAAAGTTTTAGAGTCTTGATGGAATATCAGTTTATATTCTGGAGAAGTTTATAATAAGGTGTTTTACTAACAATAAAAAATTTGAAGAGATCAAAGGCTGTTGAAACCTAGCCATGGAGAGTCATGTCTGCAATCCCAGAGCTCTAGAACACTGCGATCTAGGCCAGTCTGGGTCACTTAGGGACTCAGTAAGATCTTATCTTAAGCAGAAATTAAAACTAAAATCAAAACTAAAAGAAAATAAGACCATCGAAAACACAGTAAACAAAAAAGTTTTACAAAACTCAGTGTGAAGATCCCAGATTTAATATCCAGCAGTACAACAAAACAAAACACATCTGAAGGGTTGACAGCCACAAAAGGCAAAGTGCAGCTATAACCTGCAGTGTGCTAGGAGAATCTGGCAGAAGGATTGAAGTAATATCTGCTAGACAAATACTGCAGGAGCTCTGGATTTACCTATAACATGACCAATAGGTATGCAACAAGGATCATGTTTGCAAATCTTTCACAGAGCACACTGATGAACAGTAACTCCGTCATCCCCTGCTGCTGTCTCACAGAGAAGACTTTTTGATGTTTATTGTAAACTTCTTAAATGTTCCAGAAGGGAACTGAACAAAATGATTGCACAAAGCATATAACTACCTCTGGAAAAACAGCAACAACTTTTCATTTTGGTAGATAAGTTCTCTGCTTCACAATACTCAGTTGCCAGGCCTTCTCACTTAAAACTAGTGAAATGCCATTGGAAATATCATTTTACTTCCACACAGCAACGAACCAGCCAAAATACTCAAACAGAAGCTGTAGTAGAAAGAGTCTCACAGAAATGTTTATCATCTCATGCTATGCAAGAAGAGTAGAGGAAGCTAATATGAGGTGAACATGAAGTGAAATTTAAAAATAAAGGCAAAGGAAGGAACAGAGAGAAACTGAGAGAAACAAGCAAAATATCTATATAGGAAATTATGTTATTGATAGCTTTTTAGATTTGTACTCCAGAGGGCCAGAAGAGGGTAGATTTGTTAAGCAGGCCCTCAGGGGAATGCTAGAAGTGAAGATGCATATATTGCTTCTACCATGAGCAAACTGAGGCACTGAAGGGCAAATACTCTTTCATAAAAGTGAATCCCAGTTCACTGGGAACATGCAGCTAATTTAAATTTGTAAATCTAAAATATGTAAAGAAAAATATTCATAAAATTTAAGGGAGAAATTTACATCTCCATAGTCATACTGGCCAATTTTAATACATTGCAGTTGAGATTGAGGAAGACCACTTTTATAACTTCTTGAGGTTTTAGATACTAAAACAAGATAAAGAAAACATAAAATAATCAGAAAAGAGGAAGTGAAATGATCATTATATTATAAGCAGCTAAATATATAGAAACAGAGGCAGTCAGATACAACTGGGCCCCCAGTGGAGCCAGTGCAGAAGACGTGATACCTTGCAACTATTGGGGAGACAGGCGCCTGTCTGAGGGCCAGGCCTCAAGACAAGAGGTAAAGCAAACCTTGAGAAAGCCAGGAAGAGCCACTAACTCAATCCACTTTAGGAAAATCCCCTGTGCTGTATTCATATCCACTTGCTATGTGACTTGCTTCCCCACTTGCTCCTGGGTTAATTAATTTTCTATGCTCAATCATACTCATAAACTTATTGGTTGACCTTAGTTTTGTCCCATTTCCCCCCACCTTGGACTCACCTTGCCTAGTGGTTTTGCTGTATAAATTCCCTAGGAAAGGCAGGGTCCTTTACAACCCATTCGGGTCCCCTCCTAAGTTTCTCTTAGAGGCTTCCCCCCCCCCCCTCCAATAAATATGTTCTGCTCTTAACCTCTGTTGTTCCTAAAAATTCATTCTTCAGTTTTAAAGAACACAACTTCATGCCAGGTATCTAGCAGGTTGGGACTTTTTTCCTCTGATATCACTTACTTATGTTGGTATTCTAAAAAAACTAATGAGAATTTGCAACATGAGTTGAAACATAAGATAATTGTTTTCTTTCTATAAGCCAAAAGTAAAAATTAGGAAGTAATATTTGAAAAGGATGTTTAACATAGAAAAATACATCAATATCTGAGCATAAATCTAGTAAAATAATTACAAGAAAATGTTTCCAAAACCATAGACAATAATTACTGAGAAATATTAAAGAATACAAAAATCATTAGATAGGAATTCCATACAGATTGTTAGGTAATAGCATGGGAAATCTGTGAGTTCAATTCACAGTTTTCAATATAGTCACAAATTATAATCTCAGGCAGAATTTTAGTGAAAACTGACAAAGCAACCCCAAATTCTATATGCAATTGTAAATAATCACAGAGCTCAAAGTATTCTCAAAGATAAAGGAACAAGTAAAAATGCTTCAATTCTACAGGGTACTGTAAGTACAAATACAAAGTAACTATAAGAGGCTTAATTTTTCTTTTTGAAAATCAGGGGAATGATCTTTTCCCTACTCTCACTTACATCATTTTCTTTTGTAAACTTGTAATTATAAATTTATGTGACTCATGTATGAATTAGCCTCATACTAATTTTCAAGCCCAGACTATCTTCCTCAAGGAATTGGGAGCCATCCAAATGAAAAGTAAATTTCAAGGACAGAGCATCTCTAGTGTCTGTGGCCTTCTGGCTCCAAGCTGCAAATTTGAAAATATATGCATACAAACATACATATATGTGCATGTAAAGCATAGCAGTTATTTTTAAAATTGAGATTACCTTTTCAGAAAAATGTATCCTGGTAATCTGCTGTTTTACTTACTTAGTAATTGTTACATAGTAATTTTATGAGTATGCTTAATTTTAGATAGTAAATTTGTGAGGTTTTCTGTATGTATTATAGTACAGTAAAGGGAAGTTGCTGTTTAGTTAGTATAGACAGTCAGTCTGGAAAGATGGAAATGGTCTTGAGGTGGAAAATGGAAGTGCTTGCAAAAGAGGGTAATGGTACTTAGAGTCACTGAAGCATAAGCTAAAACATGACTACAATGGTGCATTGTATGTGATTTTTTTATCATAAATAAAAACTTTCAAAATAAAATAAATAAAAGCAAAATAATGCATGAAGAAAACAAGAAAAAGAAGTGGATGATAGAGCATTGGCTAAATCACAAGGGAAGTATGTATCTGCATAGACTATGTCACTTCTTCTTGTTACTGCCTGGACTATCACACAGAATATTAGGCCATGTGGCACAAGGCAGGGAATAGCCAAAGGGTGCTGAGCAAACACCCGGCGTAACTCTTTTAAACTAGTAATGAGCCGGGCAGGGACCTCACAGGGTCAGGAAAGGATTCTTGGGCCTCAGTTCATGACTCCTTAGCTGGAGAAGTTAAAAAGTTTTCAGCTTTACTTCATGAGCTCTTATCACCTGCTGAAGGTGAAAGTATGTCTTTTTTCCTATCCTTCCTAACACTATCTAAAATGTGTTCTTCCCTTATCTTTCTTCTTTTATTGCAAGACCTGGGTACTCTATGACATTAGAGCAGGGAAAGAACCATGATGTCTCCAAGGACAAAAATTGCCAGTGGTATGTATCTTACACAAAGAAGAAGCTCATTAAAACATGAGTAATGGATTTCTAAAAATTCCTTAGATGTGGCACAA
>NW_004524647.1:4797279-4811221 GCF_000260255.1 Octodon degus
CTCTTTGTTAGCAGACAGCTGATCATTATCAATTCTGTCACTCACTCTTGCTCTTCTTCCTAACTCCTTCATTAAAGCTTTTGCCTGTATATTTGTGCTCTTGTGTCAGTTTTAATTTCTTTTATGTCTGAGAAGGAAGTCCCTTACCATCTGGTATTTCATCAGTAATGATTTATAAAGTTATTATAATATACACAAAGTTAATCAAAGTAAGAATGGAAAGTTTCCCAAATCCAAAAATAATGGTGAAAACAAAAGCATACAGACATAGTGTGATAATAAAGAGATTTTCAGATGATTGGGTAAGACAAATTAAAAAGAAGAAATAGGAAGATCTCTCAGATGTGCATGGTCAAGGAGGCTCCTTTGGATATTGCCAACCCTGAGGCTTGAGATCAGATTTCAGGAAACAGATGGAACAAGATTGTTCATTCAGCATTAATTTTTGTTTCCATACTACTAAAGAGACAATAAGAAACCAGTCACAATAATTCCCAAGATTATATAGTCACCATTACTTACAATTTATAAGAGTATAGTATAGCTAATTTGACAAAATAAAGTGCCAATATTTGTGAATATGTGAAAGGACAACCATAAAGAATGAATTCCTAGGGATGATTGCAGTAAAGTAGTGTTACTCAGTCATGCTTTTGTTTTGAGTTCAGTGGATCTGACTTTGACTTTTGTAGGCTTAAGCCAATTTCCATATTTTTCTTTGAATTTTAAGATAAGTACCTTATAGAACTTTCGTATTATGACTTATTTTTTTTTAACTTGGAAATGTATTTTTTTCTATTAGTCACTTATTATTTTTATAAGACCACTAGTTTGTGAATGGTGATATTTATTTATTTATTTTTAATGTATTTGGTTATTTCAGGGTCTCACTATGCAGCTTGGACTCATGGTGATCCTCCTGCTTTCAGTCTTTCCAGAGCTGGAATTATAAGCATGCACCATTATGTCTGGACACTGTAGCAGGCTCAGCCCACCCTGGAGGCATGGCTAGCATGGCATGTGGTCCCATGGATTGAACTGCAGTCCCTGTGCTTGCCTAAGCTTGCCTCAGCCGGTACTTTAGACCACTGAGCTGTCTTGTTGGCCTAAAAATCAATGGTGATTTTTAGGACAAAAGAGATCTGTGACTTCCTCACTAAGGGCTTATATTCCAGTAAGTTATATCCAAATTAGTCATTACTGCAACCATGTAAAATAATAAAATTTGTCATCAGACTTTCTTTTCAAATGTCCTCCCTGCAATTCTAATTGACTTCTCTATACTTAATTTCTCTCTTTGTTTCTTAGTCTGCATTCTGTATTTGTCTACTCAACACCACTGACAATGATCTTGAGTGTCCTTTATGAACTGGTCTCATGAGCTAATAACAAGAATGTATTTGCATTCCTTCTTTAAATAGTACATTTTGACAGCATAGTTTCTATTGGAATAGTTGTTTCATTTTGTATGAGCATTCTGAGAGATAATTACCTAATTTTACTTAAATAAAAATGCCAAAAGCAGTATATTTTTATACTACATTTTTTAGTGGTAGTTTTTCACTAAATAAAGAAACGTGGTAGTTTTCACATCAGAAGAAAATAAAAACTAGGCAAGTATGGTAGTGCGTTAGACACATACTGAAAATATTTGTCATCAAATAAAGATTTCTTAATGCAAACATGCATTAAATTTATTGGCTCAAAGCCAATTAACACTAGCAGAAAATAGCACAAATTAGAATTGATTGTCATAGGAAAATGCATGGTCTTCGGTTTTTTTTTCTGATCAATGATACAACAATGCAGTATTTCAGAATCTCCCCCAAATGAATGCTGTTTCCTCTGTCCTATAATTAGTATTGCAGTTTCTATGGTCACTTGTCCATGACATAAGCCATGTTACTCATCTATGAAGCCCCAATTTGGCTTCACCAGTTGCAAGATGTCTCTTCAATATTCTGGTCTTTAATTTGCAAATGCCAGAATGCTGGTATTGTCACTGGATACTGAGGTGCATGGGGATCCATTCTAAGATCTTCTCATCCTATGCAAAGAATTAAGTAGAGTGACTGAGGAACATAAAATTCTGACATTTATGGAGGAGAAAAGAAGAAGGAAAGAAGTGAAAAAGTGCCCCCAAAGAAGAGCTCTCAACTAAAGAAGATAAAAATATCCCTGTATGCAAAGTGGCCTGTTGCAAGAACAAGGGGACAGTAACCACAGGCTGATGGTTGTCCTCTTTTGTCTTTCTTATGACATCAGATCCAGGCCACATGGAGAGCTCCAAAGCTGCTCTGTGCATTTTTGCTGGTCATGATGGACAGGTCTCCATTACTAACAGGCCATGCCCCATTGTCCAGCTAGCTTGCCGTGCCCTAATTTCCTGTCTTATTATGATTTGTAGCATATGAGAACCCATGGAATCTAACGCTCCAAAATGGCTTTTTAGAGGTCAAAATTTAACTTAAAAAAGCAAAACTACATAAGACTAAAACATATTTTTGTGGGGCCATCATCTGTCATAAAACAGAAGCTCAGATAACTTCAACATTCCTTTAAGTGCAGGTAATAACAGTTTGGCTATTCTATAAGTATGCATTAGGGATATAATAAGTGGAGAATGGAAGACACTCATGATTCCAAAAAAGTTGATAGGGCCCAGGGAGGTAGCTCAGTGGCACAAGCACCTTCCTGGGGAGCACAAGGTCCTGAGTTTGAATCTGACACACACACACAAAAATTATATCACTAAAAAGCCAGTAGCATGGTCTTTAAAGTAGGACACTTTAGTTCAGTCATAATGAAAAAGATTACAGACTTCAGACCATTGACAAATATAACAGAATGTCTTTTTTGGTCTTAAAAGTAAAATGAAAGCATCTTCATGGACCTTTTATAGAAAAGCCAGAGAACAAAAGTACACAAATACAAATGTCATCTGATGTAATTTGTACATGTTTATGGGATGGTACTGGATAGATAATACAGTCTTCCACTCAGAAACTATAGTTGTTTTGTTTTACTCTTTTGGCTTTCCTATTTCTTCGCTTAAGGGTCTCTGACTGAAGGTTTGATGCGATTTCTTAGAATTAGGTTCAGGTGAGCCTACTAAATTAATTGAAAGCACCGCACACTTCAGACCACCTGTGTCTCAGCTGTCTTAATGTAGAAGCATGTCAAAAGTCAGTTGGGTTTAATTTGCTATATTTCTAGAAACTAAGCAATCAATCAGATTTGTAGAATATAGAGGAAAATACACTTATTTGAAAACGGAGTGAAGTTAAAGCTCTTGGATTCCAGTGTAATTTTTTTTTATTTTAATGCTTTAATGCTCACAGTCATCAGTCAAGGAAAAGCACAATTTCCAAGGAAGACGATTGGCAGTGGAAAATTACCAGAAGGGCCTCTACATACTTTTCCCGGGTTCTGACAATCAATGTTGGAAGAGAATTTCAGAATCTCTCACATATCTATAAATGGAAAGCATTAGATGGCAAATTTGGGCTGCACCACAGAAGCAGGAGATATTGCACTTACTGGCTGGAGAATAAATGTTGCTTGTTGTTAAGCTTCGTGTTGTTCCAGACCGGGATCCTCTTCTCTGTCACACACACTCAGGGACAGACACACTTGCTTTCAAAAGTTCAGCACTGCTGGGCTCCAAGAAGTGAAGAAAACTGAGAAAATTAGATAAACTATAAGAGAAAGCCCTGAATTTCCAGGAAGGATGGTTACTTGAAATTGCTAAGGTTCTAATTTCCTGACATGTAGGAAGACAGCAATGTCCCAAAGAACACTTTTCAAGGAAGGAACTGGAGACATTGGTGAGTTCCTTCCCTCCCCAATAGATCTTAGTTCAATAGAATCCAAATTATCCTCCTAAGGAGAATTGAACATTATTGATGAATAATGTTAAATAAACCAAGAGCATATTTTTTATTTTAAGAAAAAAATAAAACAAAATCTCATAGCAAAATAGAAGAACATTAAATAATATAGTGTGTGTCATTACATTCAAAGTAGTTACTCAGAGTACAAGGTATAGACCAAAAATATTTTGTAAAGAAGAAATGAAACATAATAATGCACAATTTTCTCTTTAATAAACTCAGATAAACTAATGGTAAAGTGAAATAAATTGCTATATATATTAAAATACTTTTGAAGCAATTCAGTTGGCTATTTGAAGTATTTGCACTTCTCTGTACTTTCTGTTTATCTATTTGTGTCTCTGTCTCTATAATACATTATGCTATCAGTGCACATTGCATTCTTTATATATTTAGTATATATTAAATATACTATCTAATTAGCTTACATTATATTTCAATATATGTATAACATATATTAGTACACATACTTATTAACATAGATATATTTTCCTCATATAAGAGAAAAAAGAAACCATGTGAAACTAAACTTGTCTGTCTGACTTATTCATGAAACATTGTCTTCTTAAGTTGTACCCATTTGCTTATGAATGCCTTAAGTTTATCTTTCTTTAGGGCAGTACAGCACTCCATTGTGTGTAAATACCACATATTCAGTATCCAAAACATATCTCTTTTAATAAATCTAAAGCCACAAATCATAGAGTCAGCAAATCTGTATCATTATAAAGATGCAACTGATCAGTTTCTTCTATTATTTTTCTGATGAATAATATGTACTACTTGCTATGATTTTTTAAAAACCCTAAAACTGTATTTGAAAATACAGATTTTTGTATAGTAAGTGTTTCATGGGCTGCAAATTAGTTTCTGAATTTGTGTAGTGGAACTGGTCTTGGAAGAATCATTATGTTTTGTCCTTTGGATTCTTCAAATGGAAAATTCCTAAAATAACTACATAGAACAAAAGCAGCATCCACATCCCTCAGCCAATATTTCAGTGAGAGAACTGGCAGCACTTGCTGAAGCGGCGTTCACACCTGGTTAAATGTGTGATTATCCACAAATCGAAAGCTCTCATAGCTAGAAATGGTCAGCACAAGAAATTAAAGATACACTAAACTTTTCAAAATGTGCACACTGTGCTAAAGCATAACAAAATTATTATTGTAATTATTTTGAAGTGTGCATCTCAGGAGGATTTGTGGCATACATGCCCTTGCATAGGTACTCTAATTATTGTCAAAGTTGCTCTATAGCCACAATAATTCCCCCCTTGCTATGCCCCTTTCCCTCTGTTCCTAATACCCAATATTTCCTTTTATGTGGAATCGTGTAATAATCTTCCTGAGTCTGGCTTATTTCATTTACCAAATGATGGATATCTGGGAGTTAGTATATGTCTGTGGCAAGATGGAAAAGATAGACTGGTACCTCTTCAGGAACTGCTAACTTTTTCCATTTGTGCTCCTTAGCATACAGCTGAGAGAACAAAATATTGTTTTTCTGATCAGTAGTTACATATTAGGTAATGATATAAGATCTCCAAATAGTATAGAGGAAATGTTATAATTTCCAACCTTCTAGATGTCCAATACACTAAGTTCATGTTCCCCCAAATCAAAGAATATATTCTAAAGCACAAGGGAGGTTAACAGTAGGAAATTTTAGGGCTGGTAAGATAGCTCAGCAGACTAAGCGCTTGCTTAGGCAAGCTCAGGGTCCAGATTTCAGTCCCTGGTACTGCATGCCATGCCAGCCCAACCCTCAGGTGCACTGAGACGGCCAATCTGTAGGCATGGTGATGCATACTTGTAATCCCAACTCTGGGAAGGCTGAAAACAGGTAGATCAGTAAGAGTCTGAGTTGCGTAGTGAGACCCTGGACCAAATACATTAATAAGAATGAGAGCAAGAGCAAGAGCAGAAAATTTTATTGTGGGAGAGACAGCTCCTGAGAGATAGGAGAGACCCTGAGTGGGTTGCTGCAAACCTTACTTTCCAGGAGAAGTTTTATGGGGCAAAATCATGAAAAAAATGCACAATGATGAGGTAGGCATAATATGAATAAAAATTATGATCAACCAATGAGTATAAGTACAGCTGTTTAGGAAATATTGATCAATGAGGAAGAAAGTCACATAATAAGTGTACATGGAAAGAACAAGGACCTTTTTGGAGGTGAAAAACCAGGAGGTCCTGGTCTCCTGTTTGGGAGACTGATGTCTATCTGGACTTTATTGAACTAAGTGATATCAATCATGCTATATTTCTTATGCCTTGCAGAGGCATGTAGGCCTAGCCATTCCATCTTTATCTTGAGTTCTGGACTTCAATAGATGCACCACCACCCACTGTAATGTATTCATTGCAACATATGCTCATCTTCTGCACTGACTGCCTCGAGGGCTTGGTCCTGTCTGACTGCCTATAACATTTCTACCTAAATTAACTGTCTATATTAGTACTTGGCCCATGTTGCTTTACTTAAGAAAAAGATTCAACTTTCCAACTAGAAGTATTCATTCCTTGCAATAGAATTACAACTAATACTTCAGCTATCTTTTGCTTTTTAAGCCTCTATTGTGACACGGTCTATGTCAGTGCCTTAAGTCAGCACTTGAAAATGGAATTATTGTCTAAAAATGATCCTAAAGCCAAATACTGTATCAGTATGAACTGAACTATAGGTAGCAAAAACACCGTTGATAGTTTAAGCAGATACACAATGTGATGTACACAATTAAATACTTACAGAATTATTGGAAGAGCCAAGGGACTTGTACCCAGACTAAGCTTCTGGGGTTCATTCAACAGCACCATGTGCATGCTGCCTCATAACACTGCTTCCTCTGATTAAGCCTGGAAGCTGCATATCAAAAACCACTGCCAATTTGTAAAAAAAAAAAAAAAAAAAAAAAAAAAACCTTAGATAAAATCTGGAGTGAAAGAAAGCTATTACTGTATCTGTCAGTTTTAGGAGCATATCACCTAATTTGTAATCTAGGTTATCAGATATAGCAATGCAATTTATGATCTATGTGAGCGTCTTATTTTAACGAGTACCTAAAACACGGATGCCTTTCATTCTACCTTGTTTTTCAAACTAATTTTCAAATTTAAGGCAGAGGAAGTGTGATTAACTGATGGAAATTAAACTGTATCCAATCCAGACTCGGCAATAAGAGCAAGTAGCTTCAATCTTTCTCAGTCTCTGCAGTATAGAAAGTTATTCTAGAAAGTCTGGAACTCCTGATGAGTGAAGGAACCTGCTGTCATCCTTAGAGAAGAATTATATCTATGTTTTAAAGGAGTTCATGGTGCATGTAAAAAAGTAAAAATTTCTGTTTGTACACAACAAAAGTACTAGACATGAACTGAATTATAATGATGGTGATAAGATATTATATGCTACTAAATCATTTGAAGCTATTTAAGTGGTCTTTTGCTAAAGGGCTTTTCAAAAAGATATTAATTCCTTGTATTACCCACAAAGCACTGAAATTACTATATGACATAAATTATTTAGAACACTAAATTATTTAATATCTTAAAATGTACATACATTTTTGTTTTCTTTCTGGTTTTATAAAAATGTGTTGAGAGTAACTTCACATTTTTTTTGTTACATTTAGTTTAGTTTAGTTGTTTAGTTTAGTTTTAAGGGCTCTTTAATGTGCTCAGACTTGTGCTCTGACAGGATGGCTGGGCACTCCTGCAGGATCATCAAGGAAACCCAGGATTTGCTGGCAGAGACAGTTACTGGGATTAAAGAAGAATCAGGAGAGCAATGCCCGCTATTTTTCTGTGTTCATTGCTGGCCCCCAAAATTCTCCCTTTGAAGGAGTACTTTAAAACTTGAATTATTTCTTCCAGAAGAATACCCAATGGCAGCACCTTAAGTACATTTCATGACCAAAATTTATCAACCTAATGTAGACAAGTTTTGAAAAATATGTTTAGATATTTTGAAACATAAGTGGACACTAGCACTGCAGATGCACACAGCTGTGCTACTGGTCGAGGATTTGTTAAGTGACCCTAACCTAGCTGACCCCTTAGCAAATGATATAGCAGGGTAGTGGAAGATCAAGAAAGCCCAAGCCACAGAAATAGGCTCTAGCACAAACTTAGAGCATGAACTAGGCTATTTGCCATGAATAATATTTAAATCGACCCAATTATCAAATTTACGCCCCTTCTGTTCTGCCAAGACTTCTTTCTTTTTCATTCATATTTAATGAATACAGTCTTAGAAACATTACAGAGTAGAGCCCAGCCATTGCCAATCCCTTGGTGATTAAATACACATTAGAAAATCTACTCTTGTCAAGATTCAGTGTTGTAAAGCATGAGCAAAAGCTGCACGCTTCATCCTGATTGTTGTGGTTCTCTGCTTTTGTTCATTTCCGCCATCGCAATTTAAGTAGAAAGCAATTTAAGTAGAAAGGCGTAACAGTGTTCTTTTTTATTTTAGTTTTTGAGGGGAAGGATAATTTCAAAATTTTATGCCCCTCATGTTTATCTTTGTGTGTGTGTGTGTGTGTGTGTGTGTATGTGTGTGCGCGCACGCGTGCGCGCATAGTACTGGGAATTGAACTCAGAACCTTGTACTTGCCAGGCAGGTGCTTATGACACTGAGCTATCTCCCTGACACTCCCCCTGTTTATCTTATTGCATTGGTTAAAAGCAGCTAACGAAGTCTAACTTTATACACAACCTGATTTTTTTTAATGTATTTAGAACAGGGTCTACAGGGTCTCATTACACAGGTCAGAATCATAGTGATCCTCCTGTTTTCAGCCTCCCAAGTGCTAGAATTACAGGCATGTGCCATCATGCCCAGTCTCAATCGCCATTCCAGTGCTCCCCAGGGGGCAGTGCCAGCACAGCAGGCTGGGAATCGAACCTCCAGCCCCAGCGTCTGTGTAAGCAGGGAGTTTAATCTGCTGAGCTATATGGCCTGCACTAAATTGATTGTTTAAATCAAAATGGAAACACTAACAAACATCACAGCTCTCACTAATAACATTGTGATTTTGTAGTAAAACATAGACTTCTCCCCTTGGAAAAAAGCTTATGGCCATTTTGTATGGATGGTCTTGGAACTTCTGTAAATCTTGTATTTTGTTAAAATATTTTTTATTATTCTGGGGAAAGAGCTATTTATGTGTTTATAAGCCAGCTGATGATCAAAACACCAGACAAATGAGTTTGGTTATTTTAAAAATTATTTACAACTGAATTTCTTTGTCCGTCTGACCCACTAAAAAATTAGATTACAGTTTTTTTTAATTTATATGTTTGGCACTGTGTCTCACTACACAGCTTGGACTCAATGGGACCCTCCTGCTTCAGAACTGGCATAAAAGGCATGTGCCACAATGCCCGGTTTCGGTTGCCAGCTTGGCAGAGGGCTGGTGCAGCATGCAGTACAGGGGATTGAGCCTGCTTGCTTGCACTTGCTAGGTAGGCAGCTCTAAGATCACTGAGCTATCTCCCCAGCCCTACATTACAACTTTTATGTTGGAGTTTTCAAAATAAAAAAAAGCTATGTGCTCATAAAATACATTTAAGTTTAGGTCATACATCCTAATACACAATCCTCAGATGGTCACAGTTATAATGAAATAAGAAATGACTCACTAGTAACCATAGAAAGCACTAACATTTTTTTCATTTTTAAATAGCTTTATTTCTAAAAATAAGTAATAATCATTTTTAGATAACTGTAAATCCCAAAAATCAGGCTTTCAGAACCAAGATGAGAAGATTAAGAACTGATAGGAATAACAAAACTTGAATTTTAAAATTATTTTATCTTACTAAAAGAAGTAAAAATATTGTGTCAATCTAATTGTCTTACTGGAATTTCCAAATGCAGACTTTGGCAACTACTACTTAGATGGTACTTTTTAAAGTACAAAACTATAGCCTTCAGGCAATAGAGTACATCTTTATCCTTAATATGAATAACAGAAAGTAAAGATTCACTGCCAAGGCACAATCTCATTACTTCATGTCAGTGATTTGAAAATATTTTTATTTAATTTAATTTTTTGAGCAACAAATATCAATGAAACAGTTTCAAAGGTGATTAATAGGACAGTATCAATAATTAATACATTGTGTATTGTCATCTCATTGAATTAAGTGAAAGTAGCTGTGTATCTATCCTAACTATTCTGTATATACAAATACAACATGGTCCTTCCTTTGTGTCTCCTTTTTTTTTTTGTTTAGTCCTGTCAGAGATGGATATTCCATTAACATCTAAGTACTATAGATGCACGAATTCAGCAAAACAATCCAACACAGTCCAGCAGTCCACAATAGTAGTGGGTTATCTGCAGAAGTTGTTGACTTGAGCCTTTCACAGCTAAGCATATTAATATGGCTTTATGTTATATACCTCGTTTTTATACTTTTCTGCTGGATGGTTAAGACCAAGATAAAGCAAGACCTATATAACAAGAAATGTAACTTTTGTATCTGATAAGGTCAGTCAAGTCCCCTCAGGATTTATCCTGTAACCCTATACTACAATTTGTAGATCCTTTGTCAGTGTCAGCCATGAGGATGAGACACAGCCATTGCCTGACCAATGTGCTCTCTGTGAAAGCCTGAGAGAATGTTTTTTCACTATGTGACTCTCCTTAGACGCACTTTACATCATCAATCACTGTCCTCTGTGGCTCTGTAATCTCCTTGATCAGAAAATTTGGGACACAACTGAGTTACATGATGTTACAGTATAGGTTCTCCTATGGCCTGAGTCTTCACTGACCTTGAAAGGCTAGGACCAAAATGTTGGCTGACCTTGAAGCCCTTCTTTTTCTCCAATTTTTGATCTACAAACTTAGGTTGTTATCCCTCCAGAAGAGGAGCTTATTATTACCCTGCAACATATGCAGTTTAGTTTACCCTAACTATCTGTCTAAATATCAAACATTTTAGGCATAACATGAAACGGGCATTTTCCATCGAATATTGATATGTTAAACTTTAAGTCCCTACAGAATATGAAGAAAAAAATAATTTAAAAATAGGAATAAACACATATTTTTACACAGATATTTAGAAATCTAACCATATACAGCAAAATAGCAGGACAGTCCTGTGACTTTTATTTTCTTGTATCTTTTTTTTTTCATTTATTACCTTTTATTTTTTTAAAAAAACTTTTACTTGAGAGAGAGTATGGTAATAATTGGTATGTCATGACAATAAGTACATATTTAGAAGACCAGAATGACAGACATTCCAAGCGTGACCCTTCTAAACCTGGCAGCTGCGCTCTGCTTAAGTCGGCACTTTATTCTGCTGAGCTATCTGGCTGGCCCAGCTATAGAAAGTTTAGAGTACAAAAGTAGTACAAGGATATTTTTCGAATATTCAGTCTCTTGGGAAACTAAAGGAAATATTATTACCAAAAATGACTTAATAACACATACAGTATTTTAAACTTACTTTAGTAGCTTCAGTTTAGTTTAGAATATTATTTCCACCTTTGCACTTGTGGCATCAACATAATTAGCAATTTGGAAAATCTGAACTAGAGTAATTCTTTTTTCTGTTTTACAAATAGTGTGTAAACTTAGAAAATAAATTTGGGGAACCAAACCTACTGATTCAGCTTTGTACTAAGTGTTTAACTTTTGATGTTTGGGTAATAGAATTACAGAGAAAATAGAGAACTAATTTCCTACCCTTAAGAGAATGCAGTCTAATAGATTTTTTTAAAAATCACCTCCTGACTTTTTACCTATTCAGATTTTTGAGTTATATGTTGGCATAATTATGGTTTCTAAAACAAAGCCAACCCATGAGATTTGAATTTGGCACATTTAAATTTATTTTAAATATTCTGTGATAAATAAGCCTGATGGCTATCACTCTAAATTCTACAGATGGAATAAAGAGATATCATTTTCTTAGTTTACTGGGACAGATGGATACCTTAACATATTTTTGGGATATCATATGACTAAAGGGAACAATCAAAGTGATTTATAGTTTATAATGGAGAGGCAAGATTTCACAGTATAGGAAACATTAGAACTGGTAGAATGAAAGTATATAATGGGTCAGTAAAGACAATATTTTACATAAGAATTTTTAGGAAAGGGAAGGAAGCAGGATGACAAGGCCAGCAGGGCCAAATCCAAGCACATTTTCTAAGATTCTGAGGAGTTCCCCTACATTCTGATGAAGGAGAAAAAGTGAATGTCTACTAGGCCTGAATTGACAAGACTGAACAGGACCAGCTCAAATCAAGTGTTTTATTATTCTCTTTTAGCTTCATTCTTCTTTTACAACTCAACCTATTGGCATCTTGTAGAATAGTTAAAAATGACAAGTATCCAGCAAAAAGAATTAGAATTTCTAAATAATTAATTTATTCAATAAAGAAAAAATATGACAAATAAAAACAGTCTTAAATTTCAATGGACTTACAGGTTAGTAGAATGCAGAGAGATATTTACTTATCAGTTATTTAATAAGAATTTTTATACCTATTAATTACAAGAGTTTTTAAAGAAATAATAGAGCAAAGAAGAAACACATGGTTTTGTGCATATAAAAGCATTTATTACTTTTAAGTACAGAAGTAATATAAGCAAATAAATAAATATATTTATAATCTAATTAGAGGTAATAGCAAATGCTATCACATGCAAAAAGAAAATTGATTGGGTAGTTGTAAGGTAGGCTACTTGAGATTGGGTAGTCAAGAAAATACCTTTTAGAACATTGACTTGAAGAATTTGAACACTGACTTGAAGAACTGGAATGAATCACTCACACAATATTCTAGAGAAAGTGTCTCAGGCAATCAAATAGGGTAGTGTCCTAATGGTAAGCTAGTTTGGCATGTTTGAAGAACAGACAGGAGGCATAGAAGCTGGAATTTAGTAAACAAAGAAGACAGATTATGAAAAGTAAAAAAAAAATGGAACCAAGGATCTGTTTAAATTTTGGAAACCTGTGAGTGGAATTTAGATTTTATTGCAACTTTAGAAAGTAGACATATGATGGCATTAAGGCAAATGGATATATTGCTAATTAAATTTATAAAATATGACTACAAGGTTAAGAAGGGGATGTTATAATGTATGCAGGGGTCAGGAAGTTATTTTTGTAACCCAAGCAGAGTACAGAGTGATAGAAATGAAAATAATGGCAATTGACAGACTGAGCACACATTGAGAAAGAGTCTAGACAGATCTTCTTCACCTAGTGTTGTTCAATATGAATATGAACAACATATTGTATGAATAATTTATATTATTATAATTTATTATATGAATAGAGGGAAAATAATTATTTTTATTTGGTAGGAAAAGTTACATAATGGTCATGACATCCACAGAAACTTGGAAGACTCTAAAGGAACATATTTGAAGAAAGAAAACAAGAATTTTATTTTGATTTTCCTAGTTTTAGGTCTTTTTAAACATTTAAGAGATAGAAAGTAGGCAATAAATATATAGGTGTAAATATCCGTGAAATATATAATGTTATAAGAACAATTAGGTGGGTAGTATTGTCACGTAATTTTTTTGGAAATGGATTGCCTATAAAACTTGCCACAAACAAAAAAGACAGAGAAGCCAAAAATAGCGTCAAAGTGTATTTGAAAAGTGAGGGGTGAAGGCATAAGGAAAAAAAAAAAAACTAGTTCTATAAAGCAAACTTGGGCTGAACAAATACAGGAAAAGATAAAAGCAAAAAAATTAAAGTGCATTCGGGAGCTAGAAGATGCACAATGGGTTGCCCTGAGGAGTCGTGATAGCAGGTTCTTATGGCATGTATCCTCATTTGTTGTGAGCCCATGAGAAGTCACACGTGTAAGGTCCTGGGAATTATTTGGTGTTGACTTGGATCTTGTAGTTGATAAGTCCTGCTTATTTCTCCAGCAATCTTTGCTATGCCCTATTCCTAAATCATTTATGTCTTTCCAATAATAGTATTTAGAGCCATGTCTCAATAGTGAGTGTACTACTGCATGAAAGAAAGAAAGACAGAAAGAAAGAAAGAAAGAAAGAA
>NW_004524647.1:4811511-4814035 GCF_000260255.1 Octodon degus
AAGAAAGAAAGAAAGAAAGAAAGAAAACCAGGAAATGCTAGTTCTGGAACAGGGTATCATAGAATCAACTTCCCATGATGCTATCCTCTTAAAACAAATAAATGTCTTGCATATAATACAAAAGGAAACCAAAATATGATTCTAAAACATGGAAAGAAGGTGATAAACTCTTTAAATATGCTAGGATTTGAGAATGTGTTAGTATATTTTGTCTTCCATGTCTTTTGGACTGGGAAGTGGAAAGGCTTGCAGTCTTAAACCATGAAAAGAAATAATCAACAAACAAGGGAGAAAACAAGGGAGAATATTTCTTTTCTCTTGGCAAAGACCAGGAAAGCAGAAATACAACAAAGAGTAGATGGGGATGGGATATCAACTATCCACAATGAATTTAATATAATCTATAATGTTAAAGCTCTTTAGAGATCAAAATATGGTGGATTATAAGCAGTTTGTCTTCATAAAGTGCTCCACGGTACCAATTTAAAAGCAACAGAACCCAATACTATTATGGGCTACTGGACTCTTTTAGAATATTTTGCTGAGTTTACACACCTATAATATTCAAATTTTGGAACTTTAAAAAAAGGGGGGATACAGATGAATGTCCATTTTGTATCTGTGCATTCAGAGTGGTTAGGATAAATATATAGTTACATTCTCCTAATGAATAGAAGGATTTGTTCTAATGGTGTTTGTAGATAGGATATCATGTCCGCATCTTGTACAGCAAAACCACTGGGAAGAATGTATGCAATGTGTTAATTATTGAAACTGTCCTACCAATTTGGTTCGAAACTGTCTCATTGCTATTTGTTTCTCAATAAAATTATGGAAAAAATAAAATAAATTAAAAAAATCTAAAATAAATAAATAAAAGCAACAGATACACAGTTCTGTATGGAGACTGGGATATATGAAGAATCATAGAAATACATACATTTTGAAGAGCTAGCAGCCAGGCAGAATTCCAGAAATACTGATTAACTAGAAGGCTAAGTAAATTAGCAGTGCTGAATATGTGGCCTATGAGAGGGAGCCTGAATACAACTCTCTCATGCAGTAATAAAAATAGAAACAGGAATCTTCTGCAAACACTGGATATACATCAGAATAGAGACATAGTTCAAGCAAACAAGAGATGTGAGTATAGTTATTTGAAAAGAATAGAAACGATAATTATCATTTTATCCCTCCAGGTGAAGGCAGAGTTGGGTAGGTAAGCCACCTTAGAAGATCGTTCTTCCTCCTTCCTTGATAGAGCGAGGAGGAAACAATCTTGGGCTGAAATGGAGAAGGAGGCCATCTAGTGTAACATCCTCACTGAGTTTTTCTTCACCCTAACGCTCTCCCAGCTGAGCTATTTCAGCCAACTCTCACTAAGTTTTTCTGTAGCCATAGTCAAAACCATCACTGCATGACTGGGACACAGTGAGATGTCACATCAGTCCTAATGATTAGTGTGAGCTGAGGGAAAAGGTGATTCTTATAATGGTAAAACTAAAATCATGAAAGCAGGAGAGAGACTCTGGGCCTGGCTGACCAGAGGCTGAGCTCTGGGCTGAGGGAACCCCATGCAGATGACAAAGCACAACAGTGGCAGTTGAGCACAGCAGCAGATAAAAGTGCAGTTATGGGAAGCTTTCGTGGTGGGAAGGGGTCTGAGTCTGTGAGGAGCTTCTGTAGGGCTGAACGGAAGCCTGGACATATTAGTCTCTTAACATACATTTTTTTGTGA
The DNA here is from genome assembly GCF_000260255.1 of Octodon degus. Taxonomy (NCBI): domain Eukaryota; kingdom Metazoa; phylum Chordata; class Mammalia; order Rodentia; family Octodontidae; genus Octodon; species Octodon degus. The sequence goes on from NW_004524647.1 coordinate 4,813,250, forward strand.
CCATCATATGGCAATCTACTTGTAGGTACTTTGAAAGAAGAAATGAGAGTGAATTACAAATTTTTGCAACACTAACCCATGAAGTGTGCAAGTCAAAGAACTCTGGATCCTCCAGCTTCGTTTCTCCCAGACAGAACATTTGAAGTCAGTTACCAGGTTCCCAGCCCAAACCACAGAGGCATGAGCCTGGGTGCATTGCAAGCTCTCTAAGTGTTCTCCTCTTTGAACTGGGACACAAAAATAATCTAGTTTAACTTACATTTCACTCTAAATTTCATCACAAGAAGGAATACTAGGCTGGGCATTAATTTTTTCATTTTATTTTGAGAAAGAGATTGTAAATGTTCCTATAAGAACTAACAAATGTTAGATATTCTTTTACTTTTATAGTACTTTTTCCTGCCACATTATATCCCCCCCATATCAAGGGTTGTTTATGAGGATATGGTAAATAAATGTTTCTGTTAGGTCATTAATTGGGCTCAATCTCCTGCATCTTATTTCACTTCCTATTTGTACTTCTTCCTGACAGCTTCCTCCTATACCTCCCCATCATACCCTCTCAAATACCCCATCCCTCCTTCCTTCTTTGCTTGCATTAGATACTGTAGTTAAAACTTCTTTCTCTGTCTTTTAGAGCACATGTGTGAGGGATATGAATATGAGCAACTATATATTAGCGTTAATAATTGTCCTTCTATAGTGTTTGGCATTGCCTTGTCAGGTTCTCTCTCACCAAGAGTTGCTCTTGAGATTTCTAACATTGAATTTCTCCTGGATAAATAA
>NW_004524647.1:4815315-4816763 GCF_000260255.1 Octodon degus
TTCTAGATAGAAGTCCTTTGTCTGAGGGAAAGTAGCCTAAATTTTTCCCAATTTGTGGAGATTTCTTTTGATGTGCAAAATCTTTTCAATAAGATGAGTTCCCAGTTGTTGATTCTTTGAACTATTGCTTGTGCATTTTCAATGTATATTTCCCTTTATTAAAATCTTTTTTTCTTTCTGTTCCCATTATTTTCTTCTTTCTGTCTCCATTCAAAATATAAAAATAGTATCAACCCTTTTTTATTTGTCCTATTTCTCAGCCTTTTCTGACTCACCACTATTCATTGCTTAATCTTCCTGGGTTACAGGAAGAATTGAAAAAAAATTGAAAGTAATTTTAAATTAAATATTGACATATGTTTGGCTCTTTGGATGTTAATATTATAAGTAGTTTTTCTGTTTTCATATTGCTGCATGAGTGGCTGGTCCTAGTACATTGTGAAGGCTGAGTAAGTGGCCGATGGAATCATTCTCAAAGCTATGAGCTTATCACAGAGAGAAATCCACTTGCTAAAGAGATCTCCACCATAAAGACAGAGAATTCTATCTCAACTGATTTAAACTTTCAATACAGAAACAGTAGAATGATAAGGAAACAGCAATAAGATGCCACCAAAAATTCATAACTCCCAGAAAGTTTATTTGACAAACACCAAATGAATAAAATTCCACTATTTGAAATGCTTGGTGAGTTATGAAAATAGACAAGTAGGCAGATGATTTAGTAAACTAGTGAAATGATTAAAGAGCTTAAAGAAGATATAGATAATCAAGCAAATAATTGAGGAATGATATTCAGGTTGTCAAGTATTACTTCAGTAATGATTCAGAGGTTATAAAAAGAAATCAAGCAGAGATCTTAGAAATTAAAACATTCAGCTTGAAAGTTTTGGTACATAAAAGCTCAATCAGAAGACAGGATATCTTAAGGACAAGATTGAATAAGTAGTATATAATCAATAATAATGAAAAAAAAAACAATAAGAGACAATGTAGAGGTGATCCAGGAGCTCCTAGCTGAACCTAAAAGAACTAATTTAAGAATCACTGAAATTGAGAAGGGTTAGAGGTATAAATCAATTGTAAATGAAACATTCACTAAAATTATTGTAGAAAATTTTCTAAGTCAAGCAAATAAGATGGTTATTTAGTAAAAAAGTACATTATGGTTCACACCATGAAGTCCAAATGGACACAAACAGAAAAGAACCTTTCCATGATATATGATAGTTTAAAAAATCTAGATAATCAGAACAAACAGAGAATGTTAAGGGAAGCTGGAGAAAGAATCTGTATGACCAAACCCATCAGAGTAATAAGAGACTTCTCAATATAAGCTCTAAAGTCTAGAAGAGATTGGAGGGAAGTTTTTTAATCCCTAAAAGAAAAGAATTGTGAACCTCAAATACTATCCTCTGAAAAACTGATGGAGAGATAAAGACCTTCCA
>NW_004524647.1:4818183-4829024 GCF_000260255.1 Octodon degus
ACACACACACACACACACACACACACACACACACACACACACACCTGAACAGGCAAATGAATAGCAATGAGATAGATGCAGTGATCAAAATTGTACCAAGAATGGCTCAGGAATTGATGGAGTGACCATTGAATTTTACCAGAACTTTAGAGGAGAACCAATATTAATACTTTTCAAATATTTCATGTGAGTGAAAGTGAATTTCCAAGTTAATTTCATAAAGCTAGCATCACTCTCATGCCATAACCAGAAAGATTTTCAGTAAGACAAAAAAGAAAGTTTCAGGTTAATACTCCTGATGAACATAGATGCAAAAACACTCAATAAGATAATGGCAAACAACTCTACAAGTGATTAAAAAGATCAAATATCCTCACCAAGTGAATGTTAACATATCGATTAATGTGACTCACCATACTAAAAGATTAAAAAGAATAACATATTATCTGAGCATTATCTCTTCATGATAAAAAAAACCTTAATGAAAATAGGTAAAGAAGAAGCTTAACTCAAAATGGTAAGAGATGTAAATGAAAAATCGATAGCCAAAAACATAATGAATGGAGAAAACCTGAAAGCATTCCTTCTAAAATTGAGAATGAGAGAATGTGACCTGCTTTCGCCCTTCCTTTTCAATGCGGTACGACTATGATACAGGAGAAAGAAAACAAATAGATACAGATATGAGAAGTGTAATTATCTTTATTTGCAAATGATAAAATCCTTTAGATTGAAGACTCAAATGCTTTGCAAGAAGATTCTTACAGCTGATAAATAAAAGCAGCAATGAGGCAGGTTACAAAACTAACATATAAAAATCAATAGAGTTTCTGTATTCTAATATTGAAATCACTGAGAAAGAACTAAGGAAACAATTTCATTCATGAAAGTTTTAAAAAACTAAATACTGAGGAATCAAGCTAAACAAGAAAGTGAAAGATCTGCGTAATGAGAACTACAGGTTTCTGAAGCAAGAAATTGAAGAGAATGCTATAAATTGGAACAAATCCCCTAAGATAAAGCAGAATTAATTAAAAATAAGCTGAATTAATATTATTGAAATGACTGTACTATAAAAATGATGCAGATATTTAATTAAATCCCTGTTAGTATACCGACAACATTCACCACAATAAAAAAAAAAATTTATAGGGAACCATATGTGAACCAAAATTCTCTCAACCATCCTGAGCAAAAAGAGCAATGCAGAAGGCATCCTGATTCCAGATTTCCAGTTATGCTACAAAGTCATAGTAATAAAAACAGCATTCTACTGGCACAAAAATAAACATGTAGACCAATGGAATAAGAAGACACAGAAACAAACACATGCAGTTTCAATCATTTGATTGTGGACAAAAAAGCCCATAACATGTGTGAGAGAAATGATTTCCTCTTTAAAAAGAGTGCTGGGAAAACTGGTTTTACACGTTAAAAAATTGAAACTGTTTTTATGTGTTTCTCATTACATACTTATATCAAATCAAAACAAGTCAAAAGTCTATATACAAAACAAAAATTTTGAAACTTCTGGAAGACAGCATAGCAGAAACATTTGAAGGCATAGACCCTGGAAAAGACTACCTGAACAGAACTATAATAGCACAGGAAATATTATCAAGAATCAACAAGAGAATAGCTCAGTGGATTAAAGTGCCTGCAAGCAGGTATGGACTGGGGGTTCAATCTCTGGGCCTACCATGCTGGCCCTGCCCCTGAGGCACACTGAGATGGCACTTGAAACAGCGTGATGGCACTTGCCTGTAATCCCAGCTCTTGGGAGGTTGTAAATAGGAAGATCACTACGAGTCTGATCTAGTAGTGAGACCCTGAACACCCTGTAGACCCTTCCCTAAAAAATACAAAAAATAATAATCATAAATAAATAAAAGAAAAAAAAAAGAAAAAGAAAAAAAACGAGAGGATTACATTGAATTGAAAAGCATCTGCATAGCAGAAGATACGACAAACAAAGAGAAAACCAAAATAGGAAAATATTTTTGCAAGCTAATCTTCTGAACTATTATCTAGGGCCGGGTAGATGGCTCAGTGGAGTAAGCATTTCCCTGGCAAGTGCAAGGGTCTGAGTTCAATCCCCCGTTCCACCAAAAAACAAAACAAAACAAAAAACCCCTGATATCTAGAATATAAAAAAATAACTACCGCAAAACAAATGAACCAATGAAAAATGAACTGAAGAGAGTGCTCAAAAGAAGTACAAATGGACAGTAAGTACATGGTAAAATATTTGTCAGATTTAGCCATTTGGGAAATGTATATGTCAACAACCTTGAGAGTCCATCTTACCCAGTTAGCATAGCAATAAACACTAGCAAGTTTGTGAGGAAAAAGAATTCCTTCCTCATTGTTGGTGGGAATGGAATTGAAAACTAAAGCTAGAAGTTCCATTTGACCCAACTATGTCTTTCCTAGGTATATTCCTGGAAGACTAAATATATCATACTATAGTGTTACTTGCATGCACCTGTTTATAGCAGCACAAGTCATAGTAGCTGAGCTCTGGGAACAGCCTAGGTGGCCATCAACAAACCAGTACAAAAGGAAAATGTGATGTATATACACACAATGAATTACTGCTCAGCCATAAGAAGGAGTAAAATCGTGTCCTTTGTAGAGAAATGGATGTAACTTGAAACCATAATGCTAAATGAACTAGGACAGACCCAGACAGTAAATACTGCAGTTTCTCTAATAGGAGACACTGAAAACATGAAAGATTTTATAAACTACAGTGTCCATTTTTTCTCTTAAATGAGAAATCTAAAACATAAATGATTTTTTATAAACTGCAATGTCTAAAAAAGCATGAAAAAATTAAGAGATACTGGAAGCAGAGTGAAAGGGCTAAACTGTATCTAATCAGAAAACTGTGGTAAGAATGTGGGGGAGAAAACATATATGGAGAGCAGCAAATATTATCAAACAAAACCTCATAGGAAGAAACGGAGAAACCTCAAGCAAGATCTTAAAAGAGAAACCCACGTCTAGACTTGTGATTGTGAGTCTGTTCTCAGACGAAGTAAAGGGAGTATCCAGAGCAAGTGAATCGAGTCATTGTCTAAAAGTACAAATAAGACAGCCAGATTCTAATGCCCAAAATAGAACTCAAAACTGTCAGTAATAGCATAAGTGCTAAGAGAAAATCTCTAGATGTCTAAAGAGGATGAAATAAAGATGTCAGAAAAACAAAAATGAGTTCTCTACCCAGACAACTTCATTAAAAGAAAAACTTCAGAATAAAAGAAAATAATCCCAAAGCTACTCTATGATGCTAAAGGAATTGTGAGCAAAGAAAATCCCGGGCAAACATTAACGAGCCTTGACACTACAGAAGGATATGTTTAATGCCTAATTTGCACAGTGGCAAAAATACAGAGAATATGTATTTTTTAATGTATAATTCATATGTAACCAAGATAATGCAATCTGAATAAGAGGCAGCAGACAGATTTGAAACTGTAACGTTCTAGTTGAGAGGAATGTGAGAATGTTGATTTGTTTAAGAAAGTTATCTACATTTTAAATTTAAAAGTAACTGTTTGACAAATGAACAAGGATTTAAAGTTTTCAGTGAAGACATTGGAAAAATTCTCAAAATGTTAAAAGGAGGAGAAAATTATAAGACTTTTTGTCTGGCGGCAGCCATCAGATAAGCCAAGAGGGGTGCACATAAGTACACCCAGGAGCTGTGGAGGAAGAAGCGCTTTCACCAGCTCTCGGCGCTCCACGGGGCTCCTCACCCCACCCGGCCGGACAAAGCTCGCAGCCTGGGACACACGGCCAAGCAAGGTTAAGTCATATACAGCATTCGTGTGCGCCGCGGTGGCCGCAAACGTCCAGCTCCCAAGGGAGCAGCCTATGGCAAGCCTGTCCATCATGGCGCTGACCAGCTGAAGTTCGCAAGAAGCCTTCAGTCTGTTGCCGAGGAGCGAGCTGGACGCCACTGTGGGGCTCTGAGAGCTCTAAATTCTTACTGGGCTGGTGAAGATTCCACATACAAATTCTTTGAGGTTATCCTTATTGATCCATTCCACAAAGCCATCAGAAGAAATCCTGACACCCAGTGGATCACCAAACCAGTCCACAAGCGCAGGGAGATGCGTGGGCTGACATCTGCAGGCCGCAAGAGTCGTGGCCTCGGAAAGGGCCACAAGGTCCACCACACTATTGGTGGTTCTCGCCGTGCAGCTTGGAGAAAGCGCAATACTCTCCAGCTCCCGGCTACCGATAATAATATAAGTGATACTTGTAAAATTCGTAACCCAATAAACAATTTAGGACAATTAAAAAAGAGAAAATTATAAGAAACTTAAAAATCCTCAAATATTCCAGTTGTCATAATAAAAGTGCATTTATATAATGGATTATGAGATTATAATACAATATAGCTCTAGGTGCTAGGCAGACTTACATAAAGCAAAAACTAGAAAAAAGATCATAGTATAACAAAATAAAAACAATGTTGTAGTGTTAATAAGCAGTTTTGGGGGCTGGGGATATGGCTTAGTGGAATAAGTGCTTCCCTGGAAAGCGCAAGGGCCTGAGTTCAATCCCCAGTTCAAAAAAAAAAAAAAGAAGAAGAAAAAAGAAAAAAAGCAGGGTTTTTTGATACAGGGTCTCACTACACTCATCAAGATCCACCTGCCTCAGCTGCCCCAGGGCTGGGATTACAGGCATGAACCACCTCATCCAGCTCCAGGGCTGGCGTGGCATGCAATATCAGGGATCAAAGTCAGGACCTTGTGCTTGCCAGGCAATTTCTTATGCCACTGAGCTATCTCTCAAGTCATCAATTATTTTTAATCTGTACAAGAATATTTCTCATAACTTTGTATATAATGAAATCTAAAATTAGAAATAATTCAAGTATCCACGAATGAAAGAATGGACAAATATATTGTACTGAGCCATTGATTAGTCACCCAAGCTTTCTTTTTTTATATAACTTTTAATTTATTTAATAAGTTCACTTACTAGAAAAAATTAGACCAGTTTTGTTGAGAGGGTATAGTAACCCTAAATTTCATGAAATTTATCAATGTAAAATAGTAACACACTTCAAATCTTTGCATATTTGTTAAGAGGAAAAATATATACATATATGTAAAATTTGCAATTCTTTCTGTACTAAGTTAAATTTTCCATTTATATTTTAGACTTTTCATGTTTTCTTATTTTATCTAGTATAAATGAAAAATCATACATATTTACAATACATATACATCATATTGTAAGTTGTTTATCTGTTGTGAAATGATTACTGAAATCAATTTAATTAACAATTCCATCACTTTACACACAGCAATTCTTAATTTCTTGAACTGAGAAACATTGTTTAATAGTTGAAGACCAAACCTATTTAAACAAATAGAATAATGTGCTGAGCCCCTCACTCTCAGATACGAGTAGGCCAGCTCAGTGGTCACCTTGGTAGAGGGTATCTTGATATCTCCACCTATCAATCCATTTTTTAAAAAATAAAAAGTAACAACGCCATGCATATTGTTTTATAATCAACTATTTTAGTTAACAGGATATAGCAGAGAATTTTTCATCTCAGTAAATTTATGTTGACATCACCATCACTTAATGATATACCTGTGAACTGATTTTGTCTCATCCCTTTATTATCCTCCCTTACACAGTCTTCTTCCTTCCTCCCACCCCCTTCTCTTGCTTAGGCATTATTAACCTTCTACTTTCATGTCATCATTTTAAGAATTACCATATTAAGGAAAACATGCAATATTATCTCTCTGTGTCTAGTTTACTTGCTTCAGTACAACAATGAGCTCCAGTCCAAATCCATATATTTTCCTGAAAATGACATTGTTTCCTCTTTTATGTCTGAATAATACTCCATTATGTATATAAGGCAAAACCTCTTTATCCATTTGTCTGTAGATGGGCACTGAGATTGCTTCCATGTCTTGGCTATTGTGAATTTTGCTGTAATAAACAAGTATTCAAGTATCTCTATGGTAGGTTGTTTAATTCTTACAGATACATACCAAAGAATAGTAGATAGATGGTATAATAATTCTATTTTAAGTGTTTTTTTTTTTTTTAGAAAACTATACGGGCTCACATAGTGGCTGCAGTAATTTAAATTTTCAGCAGAGTAGAAAGTTCTCCTCTCTCCACATCCCACCAGCATTTGCTCTTTTATGTTCTTCATAATCTTACTGGGGTAATATAGACTTCTGTATGTTTTGATTTTCATTTTCTTAATGGTTAGAGATGCTGAAATGTTCTCAAGAACTTTTAGGCCTTTTATACTTCTTTTGAGAAGTGTCTATTCTGTTATTAGCTCATGACTCATATTTGATGTTCTGTTGATATTTTTAAATGTTTTTATATCCTAGATATTAATCTTTTGTTGAAAGAGTGGCTGACAGAACTTCTGGTAGTTGTTTTCCCACTGCTTTCTTTGTTTCCCTTTCTTTGTGGGACTTTTTTATTTGATGTAATTCCATTTTGTATGCTTTCTATTATTTCCTTTGTTACTTCAGTTGTGCTTAGAAATCTTTGCTTGTACTCGTGGCTTCAACTATGTGTTTTATATTTTCCTATAGCAGTTGTGAAGTTTTAGTTTTATCCTTATGTCTTCGATCTATTTTTGAATTAATTTTAGAACAGTGAGTGGCAGGGATCTACTTTCAACCTTCTACTTATAGACTCCAGTTTTCCCAGAGCTCTTTGTTAAAGATGGTATCTTTTTGTCAGTACATGTTTTTGGTTTCTTCAAATAAGATTGTTTTAAGTGTGTAGATTTGTTTCTGTGTCATCTAGGAACTGTGTGAAGGACTTACGACTTCTGACATAAGGAAATAAAAAGGTAAAGTTACCCCCACAAAATGTAACAATAAAATTAAATAAAGTCATCTAAACAATTATTTAATTTTTTAAAATTAGCTAAGTTTATTGGCACATTTTAGGTATACATAATGATTACATTCATTCATTGTAGGGAATGTGTACCTGTACATGATATCACTTGATTCACTTTCTTCCCATTCTCCTAGTCTACATTGATAATTCCACCTAAAGTTAACAATAAATTGGTAAGTGTTTATTCACCAAGACTATTAAGCTTACCTAGAAAGGTTAAAGAGGACATAATATTATTGAGGGGTGCTGCTTCCCTCTCCCAAGAGTTTAGTCAGTAGGGTTTTTCAATTGGAGTAAAATGGTTTAAAAAAAAGGGAAAATGGTTTGGGAAACAACAAACACCACTGTCTTTGTCAGGTGGTGATAGATTTGGCTAAAATCTGTCAGTGATGATTTCAGTGATTCGTATTACAGTGACAATTTCAGTGGCAGAACAAGACTGCTAGTTGCTGCTACTTTGGTGGCAATAAATAGACTATAGAACTAAACGAACTGCCAAGGAGTTGCTGAGGGTGAGACAATTATAGGGGACTGGACAAAATTGTCACATAACCTGATATGGTTAGAGACTATCTCAGAGTCTAAGTCACACATTTTCATGTTAGAGCCTAAACTTGTACATGGTAAACAAGAGAATCCAGCCAGGGAAGATTTAAAATGACTCAAAACTTTAATTCACTCTCCATCCTATACATCACGCCATTCGAGAATAAGAGTCTTAATGACTTGATGTTTTTAATGCAACTTCTTACCCAGCTTTGGCTGAAAACAAAGGTTTGGTAGTCATAGGACCAATCACAAGAAAGCCAGGTTTTAACATATGAACAAAACTTTAAAAAACCTCTGAGCAGAAGGGCATTAACAGACAAACATCAAAGAGGAGACATACAAAAAGTTTTATCCAGGCAAGTTACTAAAAAAGAAAAAAAAAAAAAAAGAACAAAGTAGCACTTAGGAAGATATTGAGAAGAAATTCATAACTGCTACATTAGTTAAAGTGTCTAGTATTTATCAACATATTCCAATACATTAAAAATAGGTTAGATCTATACTCAGGATAAAAGCAGCAGAGAAACAATCTCCTAATGTTCTGAGTTGTTGGGTTTTACAGACAAATATCCAACACACAAATTATAAACATGTTAATGAAACAAAAATCACTTTAAAAGAAAATGTAATCACAATGAATCAATAAACTAAACAGTTTCAAAAAAGAGACAAAATTTATGAGATGGAGTTTAGAGGTTTAAAAATGTAGCAAGCAAAATTTTAAAAAAAATCTCTACAGGGAATAAACAGAAAGTTTGAAATGGCAAGATTAATGAATTTTAAGATTAATTGATAATAAATATTAAATCTGAAGAAAATATTCTTACAAATTAAAGGAAGATGCACAAAATTTCAAAGTCAGAAGAACAAAATCATGTATCTCACCAAACATTTCATTGGAGTTCCAGAAATAAAGGAGAGAAAAAAAGTGACAAAAATTTCAATAATAATTTTAAAATTTCCAAATTTGATAAAATAATGTTTAATACATTCAGCCTTTCATACCCAACTTTCCACATCCATAGACTCAGACAACAGAAATTCAACAATATTAAACAAGAAACATCTCTCTGCTGCACAGGTGCAGAAGTTTTGAGAAATTTTGCCCTTATTCTCTAAACAATATACCATAGAAATTATTTACATAGCATCTCTAATTTCTTAAATCTAGAAATGATTTGAAGCATACGGATGGTTGTGATAGGTTATACGCAGTTATTGTTCAATTTTATATACAGGACTTGGGCACCTGGGGTTTGGTCCATTAGGATGTGAGTCATGGTATCCGCCCCTCATGCATAGAGTGGGATGACTATGCTAAGAAATGCTTTGGACCCTAAGAACAGTGAATTGACATATTTTTACATCTAGAAAGGCCACAGTAAAACTGTAGAAAGTCAAAGATAAGTTCATTTTGAAAACAGGAGGAAAAAAAATGACTCATCATAAGAAAACAGATGACTAATTACTGACTTCATTAGAAACAATGGTGTTAATAAGGTTAGGGAGTGACATACACACAGTTCAGAAAGGAAAAAGCAAACCGTCAATCAAGAATTCTATAACCAGCACACGGTGCAAAATAAGGAAGGCAAAACAGACTTTCTCAGAGAGGCAAAAATGAATATAATTATTGTCATCAGATTTACCTTAAAAATATTAGTTGAAAAAGTTATTTGGTTGAAAGGAAGTGATATTAAATGATAATTATTCCACAAGAAATGATCAAGATGAATGGAAAAGAAACTAAAAGTACACAAATGATTATTAAAAAAATCTTCTAAAATATATTATCCACCACCTATTCTAGTTGCTTGAAAAAACAAAAGGTGATATAAAGTAATGAGTCTAATACTATTATAGGCACATCAAATATGTAGTTTTAACACACGAGTGTGAAATAACAAAGGATGGGGAAGAGAAGGAAACAGAGCTGTGTATCCTTTAAAGGCAAGGATGCCGTCTGCTAATTGTATTAGTTGGGGATTCCATCCTGTAAACATCTTAGAGTATACTTATACAAACTAAATAGTTTGGGGCAACCATTTAATGCATTTATTTATTTATTTTCACTTATGCATTTGGTACAGGATCTTACTATGCAGTTCAGACTCATAGTGATCCTCTGGTTTACAGCCTCCCAAGGGCTGGGATTACAGGCACAGGCCTCCATGCCCAGACTCACGAGCCCAGGGGGTGGGGCCGGTGCAGTGTGGGAGATGGGGTAGAACATTGGTTCCTGCTTTTGCCAAAGCAGGTGCTTAGTCCACTGAGCTATCTCACCAGCCCAATGTGGTCTTGAAACAATGAAGAGAAGTTATAACAAAGGATGTACAAGCTACTGTCTGTGTTGCATAGCATATTGCTTTTAGTAACAGATAAAATGATAATAAAATATAGGGTAGTAAATGTATTATCAAATCCTATTACTCCTTATTTAAAATATCCACTATTTTATTTATTTTTTGGTATTTAGGACAGGGTGTACAGGGGCTCACTGGGTAGATCAGACTCGTAGTGATCCTCCTGTTTACAGCCTTCCAAGTGCTGGGATTACAGGCACGGGCCGTAGGGACCAATCTCAATTGCACACCCTCCCCCGGCCGGGGCCGACAAGGGCAGGCCCCTGCGTCAGTCTGAACAGGTGCTTCAATCCACTGAGCTGTTTGGCCAGCCCTAATATCCACTATTTTAAATGAGATCAATAGAAGAAAAGGGAGAGACTCAGAGAGAAAGATGGAGAGAAAGATTGAAAAAGAGAAATATTCATCAACAAAGCCATGGGTAAACAGTAAACAATTAAGTTGTCACATGATCATTGGATCAATATATAATATGAACTACAAGTACTTTCTAGATCATGATTAATAGTATAATTATATTGCCTGGAAATGAAAATGAATACAAAGATGATAAATTAATTATTGCATTTGTGAAAGTTCATGAAACTTACAAGTTAAACCAGTGTTACGTTTTAATAATGTCCCTTTTTGTATGTAGGTACGGGGTCACAATTAAAATATGGAAATCTAGAAATTTAATCCTTGATTTGAGTCGTGGCTGTATTCATATGTGTGTGTTTTATGCTTAGCTATCAACGTGTATAATACATTCTGTATTTCTATATATACTGTATAATTTACTATATTTTTAAAACATGCCATTCTACAGTCAATTAAGAAAGTTCAATAGTGAAAGAAAAATGTAGTTTTGTAGGAAAATTTTATTATGACAAAATAATGCCCATTTATGAATTACCCATAGCTGATTTCAAGTATAACTATAGAGTTAAAAAGTTGTTGTGGAGGTTGTGTGACCTGAGAAGACAAAAATATTTACCTTCTGGACCTTTTTGGAAAAGGATTATTATTATTTTTTTT
>NW_004524647.1:4830776-4831525 GCF_000260255.1 Octodon degus
TTTGATATGTAGACAGATAGTGAGGTTAAGCTTAACAGCCTAAGTTGTTCGATAATAACAACAAGCTTTTCTTCTGGATGGTTAACAACCTAAGTGATTTTTCCAAGTAAATTGCACACTATAATAAGAAGAACATAATAAAATTTATAAATATTTACCATTGTTATCCTTAAACTGTTCAGGCATTAATACTGTTCTGAGACTTGAGTCTCTGTTTCTGTCTCTGTCTTTGTCTCTCTCTCTTCCTCCTTCCTTTTTTCTTACTCTCTTTCTTTGTGTATTTCTATCCCTTTCTCTCTCTCTCTGTTTTTCTTTTTATATGTTTGTGTTTGAGTTTGAATAACAGGAAATGAGGGTACACTAGATATTAGTTCAACCATGTCATAATATACATCATATCATGAGAATATATACTTATTTTTGGTAGAAATAGCTGCTTTATTCTAAGGCCCACTCAAAAGATATATTTTTGTCCTAAGAATACAATAAAACAAAAAGATTAGGTTCTTTGTGGCCCTTAATAATCACTGATATTTCTATCAATGGTATGGCCCTTGGTCCATAACTGGGCCACTTGATCACAAGATCTGAAGATGGAGCATGAAGTCCCATGCATTTAATTCCAGCTACTCAGGAGGCTCTGATAACAGCACAAGGTAGAGGATAGCTTCGTCAATTTAGTGAGACCCTACTTTAAAATGAAACTATAGAAAGGGCTCTGTAGCTCTGTAAGAGACAAGAGAGGGAGA
>NW_004524647.1:4831625-4838643 GCF_000260255.1 Octodon degus
TGATCCGCCTATTTACAGCCTCTGAGAGCTGAGATTACAGGCACGTACCACCACACCCAGTCTCACTTGCCATGCCAGCGTGTCACCAGGGGCAGGACCAGCAGAGCAGAGGATCAAAACCCTGGTCCCTGTGCCTGCTTGCAGGTGCTTTAATCCTCTGAGCTATTTGGCTGGCCCTGGAAAAGGTTTGTGTTTAGAGACAAAGAAGTTTGAGGGTAAGTAAAAGGTAAAGAGAGACAGAAAATATCTATATTTTATTTTCTGATAATACTGTGAAAATTTTCAATTTTTACATCACTTTGTCCATTACATTATGTAAAAGGCACAGTTAAGTATACTATATGTTATATATTTACATATATTTGTTGCATATGATATATACATACATATTTTTTATATACATTACATAACATGTATATGGTGTCTCACTGTGCTCCCCAGACTGTCCTCAAACTTGTGATCTTCCTGCCTTACCTTTCCCAATAGCTGTGAGCACAGGCGCATGCCACTACCCTGGGCTAAGGACACTGTATATGTTATGGTTAAGGACAACAAATTGTAGATGATACATTTCTATATTTTTGATTGTATCTTGCATTATATCTCTTCTAGAGATTATTTGAACTTATTTCTGACAATTTCTGAGATTATTACAGTTCATAATTACTTTAATCTAATTTCAGTAATTGGTATGAACTGAACGCATAGAACTTCTTATACTAAATTTATTCTTTGTAGGATATGTTTTATAATTATAATTAAGGAGTTGAAGGAAAATCATACTGCCTGAGTTTGTGGTAAACTTTTATTAGGACTATGCCACTCCCTTTTATGAAGGAGCTATAGCTAATTTAATAGGATATTACATAGTTGGGCAGTTGCTATCGAGATTTTATGACTTAAAAAGTCAAAAATATTTGCCTTCTGGTCCTCTATAGTGAAAAATTGCCTCTCTTACACACACACACACACACACACACACACATCTTACATAGATCTTTAAATGTAAATCTTTCTGAAATAACAGTCTTGCGTCTAGGATTTGATGTTTTCCTAGATCTTCTGGTCTGCTCCTAAGCTAAAAAAAGGTGACTTTTTACTCTTTTTTTGTGGTATCAGGGATTGAAGTCAGGACCTTGCACTTGCCAGACAAGTGCTTATTCTACTGAGCTAGCTCCCTGGCCCCTACTTTTTGCTCTTGACAAGTTTGCAGTTCAGCTTTTATCCCTGCCGAGCTCCTGATCCTGATGCTGCTAGCTGTACTGCTTGGCCTCTCTCTGTCTCTGTCTATCTCTGTCTTTCTATCTCTTTGTCTCTGCCTCTCTGTCTGTGTCTGTCTTTCTGTCTCTCTATATTGGTGTCTCTGTGTCTGTGTCTCTCTTACACACACACACACACACACACACACACACACACACACACACACAGAGTTCTACATAGATCTTTAAATATAAATACTCCTGAAACAAGAGTTCTGCCTCTAGCACTTGACATTTTCCTAGATCTTCTGGTCCGGCAATTCTTCACAGTCTTGTTATCAGTCAATTATCTTAAAGCAGGCTTTATTTGCAATGATTCTAATTGCTCCCAGCAAGAAGATTGTTCTAATTCCCCTGGTCTGCCATTACCAGAAGCAAAATTCACTAATCCCCCCAGTTACAGTTTTTAGAGCACCTAATAAAAGTAAATTGTTGTGGTTCAGATATAAGATGTTGCCGAAAAGTCTCACATGTTCATGAAATGTGATATTTTGGGAAGGCAATTGAATCATGGAGGCACCATAAGCATCAGCTGGTTAGTCCTTTGATGTGTTCAGAGCTAAATGCACTGGTAAGAGGTGGCTTCCTGGAAGGAAGAAAGGGGTCACAGGAGGTGGTGTGAAATCTAAAGGTGTATTCTCATACCCAGGTGCTCAGCTCACGTTCTCTGCTTTCTGGAATCCGTGGGTCAAGCAGCTTCTTAGTGCTAGACACTTTAGCCCTGGTATGTCTGTTTGGAACTGCTGATCATGGAGGGAGCTCTCGGAAATCATGAGCCAAATAAACCTCTCCTTTAAATTGTAGGTTTCAGATATTTGTCCCACTAATAAGGAAGTTAATACATAAGCTACCTTTCATAGCCAGCTGGAATGACTTTCTAGGATCAGAACACTCAGGTCATATCCGTCTGAACAACTGCAATGCTTTGCGTTTCTTCATTTATTTGGTTTTTAGCCATCTGTGTGTAGAGTTTCAATGGCAGTCCTGAGGCTGGCCATGTGAATAATTTGAGTCATCAAGCTAGAAATAGTTACTATAATGTCTATTATCTACAGGCACCACTTTAGAGTAAGCAGAAAAAAAAGGTCAGAGACCTCCCGCTTTGGAAGCTGGTAGGGGAGAGAATGAAAACAGCAGTTGGAGAAGTAGCTTTAATAAGCTTCAAAGAGACACTTGAAAGAAATGTGAAGCCTGGTGAATGGGTGGGTTTCATGGTCTTGAAAGGTAGTAGTGAGAAATTCAGTAATATGTAACTCCAGCAGAGAGGTCCAGTAAAAGAGCAAAGGAAAGGAGCAAAGGTGTCCAATTGGATGCGTAGAACCTGGCATCTATATATTTCCATTGGTCATTGGTCAAATGCTGACCCCTTTGAACTGGTACCTGCAGGTATTTTGCACTATTTTGGTGCAGCCTTTTCTCTCAGAATGTGTTGCCATGAGAACATGGATTCAGGCAGATTTCTGTTTTAACAAAGACATGAAAGACTTCCAAGGCATGTAATAAAGCCCTCAAAAATTCTCCCACTGTGAAGTTCCAAGCCATGTTTCATTTAAAGCCTGAAAATAGTAACAAAGATATTGTAGACAGACAGAGGACAGATATAAAATCATGGCATTATTATTACTGATAATTAGGAGAAATGGCACCTGCAGTACTATGCTTCACCCTGCCTTGCTAATATCTGCTCAGCGCTATTTGGTTATAGCTTGACAGCTTCACAAACAAAAGCCTAAACACGTATGAATAGGAGATCACAATAATATCAAACTCTTGTATTTCAAACATTTTGTATTAATTCTGTAATGTTATGGTTGAAAAGATAGTGTCAAGGAAAGAAAAGATAGTGTCAATAAACTCTAATAACTATTATATGCCTTCATTTAGGAACTGAATCTGAAATAGAGCACTCAAGCCAGCCGTGGGACAACCCACCCACAGGGTGACTCTGTGAGCCTCAGAACTGTCCCTCCCCTGGGTGGGACATGGCTCATTTATGGATTCGGGGAGAAGCAGTCAATGAAAATAAAGAACAATGAAATTGTAAAAGATGAGCTATCGACTGATACTTGACAATTGGATTAGATCTCAGTTGCTACTTTTCTTGGCCAGATGTACTTATAAAATGAATTAAGTATGCTATTCCTGAAAGCAATCTTATATAAACTTGAAGAATTGTGAATGTTAGTTGTCTGGCATGTGACTCTAGAAAATTCATCTATTTTGTGTCATAAAGCCTTATTCTGATGCCAAATTATGGGCCAGAGGCTTACATTCCAGGACTTACAATTTTAAATATAGGTGTATAATTTTTAAACAAATATTAATAAACCAATATTTGTTGGCCTCCTACTAAGTGCTATTATTGTGATGATGATGTAATTATACATTATCTGAAATATATACCTTACCTGAATATTTTCAACTTCAGAGATTTTTTAAAAATTTTAGTATATTTATATAGACTTAACCATTGAGCATTCCTTAACAAAAGTTTAAAATCCTAAATGCTTCAAAATCTGAAAATTTTCAAGTGCCAATGCTGATTATAGAGTTCTAGGTAACAATGACCATCCAGTATGACTATTAATAATAACTGAAATGAATTTGTTAAATCACAGAGTGCAAAGTGAAAAGGACATTCATGAAGGTACACTCCAGCCAAACTGTGACAATAGAATTTTTCCTTGATGCAACAACATGAACAAAAGGTCTTGCTCATATATACTATGTTTTATTGATTATTGCTGAATGAATGAATACATAAATGAATACACAAATGTTAGAAAAAGTCATGTATTACTGTTCCACATTCTTTAAAATAAGTCATCGTTCTTGGTGGAACTGCATAATCAGAATTACTATAAAATCAGTGAAATTCTTGTTTAAATCCTGTATCCACACTTTTTAAACAAATGACCTCTGGGAAGTTAATCAGATTTGCAAGGGGTTGGCTTCTTTATCTATAAAACTGGGAAATAATTCATTCTCCACAAAGTAGTGTGAGGATTACTCAAAAGTAAGCATGTTCAGAACTTTATATACTTGCTGCTACCAAACAATCATTTAATAAGTATATGATAGCTGCTACTTTTAGCTTTTTTTTGTTAATGGATCAAATCCTCTTTTCTCTCTTGTTGGTGTAATTATCCATCCAATGCTTTAGTCTAGTAATCTAGAATTTATTCTGATGCTTCCCTCATTTTGAATTAATTACAAATCAACCCCTCAAATTCACCTTTTCTTTTTTGGCTGTGATGTTACTAACATTACCACTGTCACTGAATAGGTCATGGTTTAATCATCTCTTGGTTTAATTATTGTCAAAAGTACTCACTCAATTTCCAAGCTTTTATTTGTAAACTACAAAGGTAATCTTGTACAAATAATGAGAGTCATCTACATAAACTCTTTCTTTTTTATTTTATTTTATTTTTTAAATTTTTGTGGAACTGGGGATTGAACTCAGGCCCTTGTGCTTGCTAGGGAAACACTTATTCCACTGAGCCATCTCCCTGGCCCCCATAAACTCTTTCTTCACTATGCCAGTATTTCACTTTATCCTTGAACTTATCCCTTCGATTGGTTTTGTACAAATTCACCACAAGCTTTTGTAACTGCACACAGGGCCATTTTATAGTCTAATTTAGGACAGGGTGTACAAGGTATACAGAGTCTCACTGTGCAGATCGGACTTGTAGTGATCCTCCTGTCTCAACCTCCCAAGTACTGGGATTATAGGAGTGTACCATCACACCCAGTCTCAATCACCATCTCCATGTGCCCCGGGGGCAGGGCTGACACAGCAAACTAGGGGATCAAACTCCAGGCCCATGCATCTGCCTAAGCAGGTGCTTTAGTCCACTGAGCTATTTGGCTGGCCCTTATAATCTAACTTTGGTCATTCCTTTTGACCAATCTCATCATTTTGCTTAAATGCAGAGGTAAAACTCACATATCCATATATTTCTTTGCTCATCCATCATGAAAGCAGGAAAAGTCTGTGAAAAAGGCGTATGAGAGCAGCCAGAATTGAAACCAACACTTCTTATCTTAGACTCCATTACTGCTACCTGGAACAAAAGATCTAGGCACAGCTGATGCTAGAAAGCATTTGGCTAGGTCAGTTTAAAGCCTGCTCACTATCATAATCAAATGCACTTAATCTGGCTACAATGAGTAGGTGCTAAGAAGCTAGCAGTTAGGTTGTCTAGGTACATTGCTCTAAATTTCAACCCAATGTTTAGAAGAATGTGGTTACTGTGCCTTCGTGCATTGCTAAGTGCTATACCCAGCACCACTTGGGTTGAGTAGAATATCTACTGATAACTGCTTTGATTCTCTTCAGACATTTCACAGTTAAATCTCTAACTTTCTATGGATGGATAAGAAATTTTTAAGAGTAGCTGCTGGTACTCTGCAGATGATGTGAAACACAAACTTCTTTGCCTCCTGGTCATGCTTGATTCTGGCAGTTAGAAAGCCAATGTGGACAAAAAGTGCATGCCACACAGTGTCTAGGGCCCAGTGAAGAGCAAATTTCAGAGTGGTGCTGATTGGTTTATTTTTATTTCAAATGAGAATCTTTGGATGTAGGACACTGTTGCACAGTACCCCTGTTCATCCTAATCAATGGGTATGTTACTTTCTCATATCCTTGTTTGGACCTGAATTCCATTGTAAATCACTTAATGTGCAAAATCTTTCTCACTGATAAGAATACAATATAAATGTCTACACTAAAGTTACATTCAACTACCTGGAATTTCAGTACAGGATTATGTCAGGTGGCAAACAAAATGATTCCTTTCCTTTCCTTTCTTTTCCTTTCCTTTCCCCTTTTCTTTCCTATCCCAGCCCTCCCCCTCCTCCCCTTCCCTGCTCCTCCTCCTTTCCTTTTGTTCTTGCAATCATTGTTATCAAGAAACTTTATTGTAAGATGAAGAGGGGTAGTCTGAAAATTTTCCTTTATTTTCTCTCTTGATCAACTTCAGACTAAAATGTCAGTAGTGTGTGGTATATTCTGAACCAAAAGATAAACACCCACCATTATGGCTTGTGTCTGATGCCCCTCACTCACAGGTAGGGTTTTCTCAGAGGTGGCTGGATTTAGAATGTATGATGCTGAGATCAAAGGTGTATGATTACTGAAATACTCCACTTACTGTTTTTCATAGCTTTTGGAGTGGATAATGAGAAGGCCTTCCCTGAGCATGAGTGTGATGTCCCTAAGGGTGAGTTTCTTAGGAAGAATATAAGGCACACAAAGAGCGCTGCTGAGGTTTTCTTACTGCTCCCTTGTCAATTGCAGCTTCTTGTTTTGCTTCTTCACTATCTTGCAGACTTCTGCCCACCTTCTACTTATCCTCTGCTATGCAACCCTGCCTTGTAGCCAACTAAAAGGATACTGAAACCTCAGAGAAAAATAAATGTTTCCTCCTTTAAAGTTTGGTGTTAGGAATATTGTCGCAACAAGAGAAAAAATAACTGAAACACCCACCTTAAATCTAGCCCAGATATTTACACTGTAGACACTACACACACATTAGGAAGTTGTGAAAATACTTTATAGTTACACAGTGAAATTTTCTAGGGTGGTAAAGGTGACCCAGTAGAGATCTGAAAATGGTTTGCAATCAGGAATAGGAGACTTTCTTAGGAGTTTTATTGTGGTTCAGCATTGAGACCAGCCCTGCACATGATTTGAATTGCAACCAGAGAAAGGAAGAACTTGAGTTTTTTAAAGTTTGATTGCCCCAGTC
>NW_004524647.1:4846453-4865210 GCF_000260255.1 Octodon degus
ATATGTATATATCAATGGAGTTGGAATGAATTTTGTTTTACTGAGTGCCCATAGAAGGAAAATAGAAAATACTTCTTTAAAAATATTTTCCTGTCATATTGATGTAATTATGCTTAATTTGGGCTTTATATTACAGGTAAATTAGATATGTTTTTATTTGTATATATGTGCATATAGATATTTATATAAGCGTACAAAAATATTCAACCTAGTTATCTGTTTTCTACATTATTTCTTTTGTTCTTCTATCTTGGTTTATATTTCTCTATTCTTCTACCGACATATATTCTCAGATGTAAGTGTGTGTGTGTGTGTGTGTGTGTGTGTGTGTGTGTGTGTGTGTGTGTGTGTGTAATGCTTATACATGAAAAGTCCTGTGGTTAAATGAGTTCAGCAAAGAATTTTCCAAATCCGGATAAACTTAGGTTAAACTATTGTTACCCCATTTTACAGAATTGATCACTAAGTATCAAAGAGTGATCCCGTGTAGGCAGATGTGAGAGTGAAGGGACAGCACTCACTGCACTGTATTATGGGATATAGAGAACTCAGGATTAGTAAGAATTCTTATCTTCCAAATAAAGCCAAGGTATTGGATTATAATATGTATCAGATTAGAATAAAATGAAAATTCTTTGCCACAAAGATGGTAAAATTCATCATAAATTAACGTTGTAAATACAAAAAGGTGGAGTGTCATGTTTTATATTATCGTGTCCTAGTTTTCATCATTAAGAGCAATAGATCCAGTCAAAACATTTTTGATCTGTCTTAATAAACAAGTTTGATATTTCTAAACCATTGGAGGACTAGGAATGAGAGAAGGGTTAAGTCTTAAAGGTAGATTTGATTCAAATCATTAATATCAAAACAATTAAAAAGTAACCTGTCTGTTTATAGCTTTCAGTCTTTTAAATAGATACTGCAATATCTTCCCAGAAAAACTTCTTTTAGTTATAACAGTTTATCAGCATTAGAAGTGGAAATAAGGAATGCAGTGGGAGGAAGGAGAGGAAAAGGAGGAAATAAAGGGAGGAAACAGAATAAAAAAGAAACCATTAATGTCTTGAAGAACTTGCTTTGTCAGGCTCCCAGATTGATGAAATCAGGACTCTATCACCAGGATTTGTTACCCTTGCTAGCAAGAGGAAATGAAGTGGGCAGACAAGGCAACGCTTCATGATTTTGAACAGAGGAAAAACTGCATTGCTTGGGCCATGAAAATTTCTTGAGAATTGGATAAAGAGTCCTCATTGTTCATAACCTTGGAAATTGCTTCAGTGATGGTTCTAAAAACGTTCTTCTTTCAAACCGACAAACATACTCTTTTTTAGGAGATAAAATACAAAGTGGATAATTAAAGGGCTTGTTTAGCTCATTGTGAATTACTAAGAGTATCAAGTTGGTCTACTTGAGTATTAAATGTTAGCTAACCTAATAAATTCCTATTTTAGCTTTATCATCCATTCAAATAGGAGCAGGTCACAATTTTTAAAGAAGATATTCACAGATAGGTATAAATTATGTGGTGGTACTTTGTAAATAAACTAGTCAGTTTTCGCTATCTCAGGTTGTATTACCCTTTAATACCATTTATACCTTCAGTAACTTTTTCTAGACCACAGAATAGAAAGTCAGTGTTTGTGCAAAGTCCTGAAAAACCCATGAATCAGAGACCAGATAGCTCAGCGGACTAAAGTTTCTGCTTAGGCAGAGCGCAGTGACCAGGGTTTGATTCCTGGCCTACCACCCCAGCCCTATCTCCAGGGTGCCCTGAGACAGTGATTGAGACTTGGTGTGGTGACACACGCCTGTAATCCCAGCACTTGGGAGGCTCTAAACAGGAGAATCACTATGAGTTCAGTCTACATAGTGAGACTCAGTAGACCCTGTACTAAATAAATAAATGTAATGTATATATATATTAGACTCAGCCAAGGAAACATAGTCCTTGGAGGTTCTGAGTAAAATCCCCTGTGGGACGAGATCTTCCCTTGACTAGCAAAGTACATGAGAAGCTATTTTTAGTAGTCACTAGCTAAATAAAACTAAGATGTTGAGGAAGGCTAACCATTTAGAAAGTTAATAAAAATGAGCATTCTTGAAAAGGAGAAAAGGAATTAGAAAGGAGGGCAGCAGCGAGGAGGTCTGTCTGGTGAGCATGACCAGAATTGTTCTTCTGAAAGATCGATGTATAAAGATTATGTTTTCACTTTGATTTTACTGAAGCCCACTGGAGCTCTCTTCTCCCTCTGCTTGAGAAATGAGAATTGCTTGTGGGATGAGCTGCCACAAAGGGCTGAAAACTGGGCCATCTGCAAAGCCTGTTGGGGTGATGGCCATTATCTCGAGAGCACCGTCGTTCTGTGGATGCTGAATTGGCTTCGTTCAGAGGTGGGGTTGCAGGAGAGGCGTGTCCTTCCAGATCCCACAGGAGTTCTCCTGGAAATCTCTACCACAACTGTGAGGGCTTCAGGGACAAACAAACCTACGAGCTTGCAAACTGCTCCATTTTCCTCACTGCACCCACAGTAGCGAGTAGAAAGTGCCTTTCTCCCCAGAACCCCAATTTTCTTCGTTCCACTTCTTAATCTTATCTCATAAAATGTTTGAGAATTGGTGACCAAATGTATAAAATGATTCTCCACTAACCATGTGAATACAAATAAAAAAATAAGATTTACTTCACTTTCTTCCTAAACTTTACTAAAACTGCAACTGGATAATGAAAATGTGCTCAATTTGTAAAGGATACATACTTCAATTTGAAAATCATTAGAGTTAGTAGCTAATTTAAAATAACAATATGATTTTATTTTGGATGCTGGAAAGAGTAGGGACACGTGGCAACTGATCCAGCATATTTGGAAAAGCTGGGGTATTCAGTGAGGAGAATGAACAGGGGGACCTCCACTCCTACGCTAGAACCCTGGAAAGGCTCACATTCCAGGGGTAATTCCAGATTGTCTTAGACAATGCCAGTGTTAACGGCAGTGCTAGAATTCACAACTATAAAAGGTTTGCAACTGTTGTAGGTAAATAAAGAACAGCCATGGAATTGAATATCAGAACCAAATGTGAAGGGGTTATATGTTTCAGTGATACAACCAAACAGGTGGCAGGAGAGCTGAGGCTTATAAACATCAATCAGCAAGCATTATGGGGGGACCCAAGATCCCTGCCACCAGTCTTACAAATAGAAAAAATTCTGCAGCTGTCAGCGTATCTGATGCTTGAAGCTGAATTCCATGGATTTTCACTGATAGGCAGGACTTATTAGATGTCATGGGAATTTGTGACCGTGTGGCATTGCTCCAAGTACTTTAACTTCTGGGTAGTTTATGATGATTAACTGACTAGCCTGCTTAGAAGTAGCATACAATGAACTGAGGTAAGTAACAGGCATTTTCTCTTAACCAGAGATGGGGAAACAGTCAAGCATTGAGAAATTAGATAGCTCAGAGGAGATCATAATGATCTCAAACCAAGTTATATGTCCATTTATTAAATTATATGTAATTCATTAATTTTACATAGTAGTAGCCAAGTTAAATACTGAGCCTAGGGAAATAAATAAGAAAGCCACATGAGAACATCACCTCTGGTGATGGAAGAAGCTTATATATAAACACTCAAATATTTGCAGAAGTGCAGCATATGAAAAGCACAATAGAAATGTGGAAATTTTCCCGGTGGGCTTCCAGGAAGGAACATTTGCCTTAGATTTGTAAAGAAGAGTCAAACTTATCCTGATGCTTGCCATGTATGTGTGTATGGGGTGGGAAACAGATGTAGGAAGAAACCACTGCTGTCAAGAATATTTAGGGAACACTGTGCAAAGAAGTACAGGGACATGAAACAAACACTTTGTTGATCTTTGTGGGATCTTTAGATCCCCCAAAGGCCTGTGCAGATGGGAGAACATTCCAATTTTATAGTTTGAATTTTCTGAGCCAGGTAGGCAGAATGAATATCTTTATAAAGAATGTAAGGAACAAGAGCACAAGTAAGAAAAAAGTTTTTAAATTATACCACTTTAAAACATGTAATATATTTTTGCTTAAAACAGAAAAGAAAATTTAATTGAGGCAATTCAAGGCTATGAGGAACAGAACTAACAAACCCTGAGATTGAATGTATCACACTTAGGTCTTTAGACAGATTTGTGTGGTTAGTCCTCTCAATAACTTGAAGTTAAAAATAAAATTGGAGACCACCAAGTGTCCTTAATAATTGGTTCCTTTCTATGAACATGTTCTGGCCTAGAAAAAACCCTACATGTCCAAAGTACTCCTTGTTGTTCACATACTGACTTCTGTCCATTATCTATCTGCTCAGTTCTGAACGGCACTTTTCTCAACTCATTTTTTGTCCTCATTCCTATAGTCTACCAGCTTCCTGCCTCCCTCTCCCTTGCTGTACTGCCCAACATTCACACAAATGTTATCAGTCATTCCCTATGATGTAATATTATTCAGCTTGGTAAAATAACACAGAAAGCAATTACTTATTACAATCCTATATGTCAGAAATTGGGAAGGAATCCATAGGGTAACTCTCCTGTTTCCTGGGATGCTGATTGAGGACACCCAAGGGTCTTAACTGAGAGAAGGATGTGACTACACACCCAAAAAAGGACTGTCACTCAGGACTGGCATTCTCTCTGTTCTTATTCAGTAGTCCAGCTTGGATTTTCTCAGAACATGAGGTTAGCCTCCCCCCAAAATGGAAGCTTCCTATGCCCTGAAGGATTGCTTTGGAAGTTCCAGAATGTCACTTCTTTCCACTTTTTTCAAAAAAAAAAAAAAAAAAAAAAAAAGAAAAGGACAAAAAACATTATTCATTCATTTAAGGAGTGATATTTACTTCAAGGATGAGAGAAACTTGTCTGGAGGCTATCTACTACACACAGGTATTTAAAATTTGTTTTTCTCAGGAATCACAAGCAGTATACTTCTAGACAAATCTAAATCCTTTTTTCAGATTGCATCTAAGGTTAACTTTTCATATTGTGTTGATATCATTGGGCTGCCACATCAGTGCTGTACAACTAGGATGCCTCATGTCAAGGTTTGGAAGCTAGAAGCTCCAGATCATCCTGTTTGCAGGGCTGGTTATTTCTGAGGGCTCTGAGGGAGACTATGTTGCTGGAAAACATTGGAACTCCTCCAACTTCTGCCTTCATCTTCAAACTGTGATATCGCTGTGTCTGTATCCAAATTCCCTCAACTTTTAGGGCACTAGTCATGTTGAGTTAGACATTATCTTAATAATTTCATCTTAATTTGATGAACTTTCCAAAGTTAGTGTTTCTAAATAAGGTCATATTTTAAACTACTGAGAGTTAGAATATGTACATATGGGGTTATCACAATGTAGCAGCAGGAGAAAGGACATTAGAATATAACTGAAAATTTGAATTGTTTTCAATATTTCAAGTTAACCTTGATATTTGGGAAGGTAGTGTCTCATTTTATGTTTCAGCACTCTTATCTTGTGTAAAACAAATTACTATCACTGGGGATTAAGATAAATCCGAATTGAGTGATTTATGAGTTCACATACAAAGAGAAAAATGGAATCATCTAAACTACAGCTACATAAACACTCAAAAAAAAAAAAAAAACACAAATAAAATCCTACAAAGTTGAAGTTGCCCAAGAGATTACTGTCACAGGACTTTTAGGTCAATAGCTTACTATGGGTTCTGAAATTGCTGCTGTTGACTTGATGTCCCACATTTTATCCAAATGATATACCTTGTTGATATTTTATGACATTAGTTTTCCCAGCTATATTAAGGTATAATTGGCATTCAGATAAAATTGTATGTGTATGCAGTGGAAAAATTGATGCTTTGATCTGTGAATATATTATGAAATGATTAAATCAAATTGATTAGCATATCCATCATTATGACAATGTTTAAATTTTAGGTTAGGATATCATTGTTACTCTAAGGTTTATTTTCCTGTTTATTTTCACAGCGGTGTACATCTCCCTCCTCTCTTCTCGTGCGCTTTTTCAGGATGCAATTTTTCAGTGGGTATGGGGAAATAAGAAGCTTGAATAATCCCATTGAAGAGGAGTGGAGCAGCATTTGGTAAGAATTACATAAGAATTCCTATCTTATTTTCACATTTGGGAAATCATTTCCGTTGTGGCTAAATGATTTGCATGAGTTTACATGACTCTATATTTACACTCTTCTTCTGTATTAACATTGCTTCAAGAAGACAAAGGGGAGTATGACCGTATAGGTTTCTCCTATCTTAAATTTATGTAGGATCTATCTCCAAAAGTAAAATTATAATGTCAGATTGTTCATTCATAGTGTCAAGTTACTTTTCAAAGTTTTTCATAATGATAATTTTGTATTGGTTGATATTTTTTGGAGAATCATCTTTATATGAATCAATTCATAAAAAATACATGTGCATTCACAGTCCCTGAGTTATTAATCAGAATCTCATGAGAATCAACAGTTCAGCATGCTTTAAACACATTTTTCCTACTTGATATTGATGATCAGTGGCCATTACTGTTTGAGGAAACTTAGGTTTTGTCTGAGAAAATTTGACATATGAATGGTCTCTTATTTAGAAATTTAAACCATTAACCTTCCAGTGGGAGTGATAAAGAAGTGTTTGGATTTCAAAATACATGCAGAGTACAATAATATAACTTTCCAGAAGGTCTCCATAAGCCCATTTTCCTACAGACCAACATAATTAAATTAGCCAACTACCTTGGAGAAATAGTTATTTTCAGAGTAGATATTTTTACATCATAGAAAACTGAATAAAATTAATAATAACCAAGCATCATTAAAACCCAGTGGTTTGAGAAAACGTTTTCTTTTATTCTGTGTAAAGAAAAAAAACCTACTTTTATCTTTTATTTGCATTTCTATACAGTATAGACATGTTTGTTAGGAACAGAAAGACTGAAATTA
Source organism: Octodon degus (assembly GCF_000260255.1). Taxonomy (NCBI): domain Eukaryota; kingdom Metazoa; phylum Chordata; class Mammalia; order Rodentia; family Octodontidae; genus Octodon; species Octodon degus. The sequence goes on from NW_004524647.1 coordinate 4,853,409, forward strand.
TCAGGTTCACAATTTCAGGTTTTAGGTCTAGATCTAATACGATGTGAGTGGTGGGAATATTGCATTGGGAGTACTAAAGAAAACCAACATCCAAAGAAATCAAGTAGAATTAGGATGATATTTTTGGTTCACTTCTGGAGACAGCTCAGATTGAAGTTATTTGTGCAGTAGTTTCAAGCACAGCACATAGATGCAGCTGTCCTCTATAAAAGTAGGAGTAGGGGCCTGACTAGAAACATGGGCTAACTAATGCTGTTAGCCTCTCTGGATAGAGGATATTTTGATGCATTTTGCATGGAGGCCTCAGTAAGTGAGGCAAGTTACAGTGTCTCAGAGGCAACAAAGTATCAAAAAGATATGGGAATTATTCATTTAAGTTGTAGTAGCATGAAAATAGAGACTCTAGACATCTCAGAGAAAGCTTAACTCACTGTTTGTGGTAGATATCTCAAGGTTCTAAGCAATTATTAATCTTTCTACTTTGTTCATGTATACAGTTTTGCTGTTGTACAAGAGTTAAAATCCACTTTTACTTCTAATACATAAAAAAAACTCATTCCTGGGACTTGTTCCAGACTAACTTGCATGAGTCCCATTTGTTATTTCTATCCTGTTATATTTTGTCAGTATTTTTCTACCTCTTGCACCTATGTTGTACTGTACTTCATTATTGGTGATTAAAACTGCAGTTAATCCCTGAGATCTCAGAAACCAACAATAAGAGAAGTAATATGTTTAGGAAAACTAGTATTTGAGGGGAAAAAAAACATAGTTTATTTACCTTGTATCTTTTTGAGAGGCAGTCATTGGCACTCTCCTCCTCTTTTCTATATTCACTTCTTCATCTCTTAATCACTTATTATAAGATTTTCATTCAGAGGACTATCGGTTGACATGCATAGCAATTCAGCTTTTAGGTATTAATACTAGTCAAAAGAATCTAGGATATTTTTCCTACTTAGCTCTTACCCATTATTTGTTGAAAGCAAGGTGGGAAAATATCCTAGATTCCTTGTCTTTGGGTGAAATCAGGCTGAGGCTTACTCTAGTCCAGCGATGTTGACCTTTTAGAACTTTGTTTTAATAAACAACAAGCTAAAGGACATGTGCCATAGGTTCATGACCACTGTTCTAGTCTATACTGTCTGTCAGACACTCCCAGAAGGACAGAAATCTAGTTTCCTAGTTGATAGCATATGCACTATTCTCTTCTTTCTATTCCTATTTCATTTCTTCCCTCCATTACAGGTGTTTCTTGGGATCATGCACTATGTTGAATATGTACTGCTCTTGAATCAGTGTCCCACACTCTGCTTTGCCAGAAAGCCCAATCAAGACAGTAACTACCAATGAAGTTGGACGACACCACACTCTATCAAGAGGTCCACTACTACTTGTCCCAAACAGTATGTTTTTGCCCTATTTGAGGCCTTATTCTCAGTTGTTTTAGGACTGCAGTATTCAGCTCAGAGTCAAACACTGGGCTGACCTTCACTTGTTACTTGCTGAGCTAGTACTAATATCATCCACACTAAGAATTTTTTTTAGTGTCAACTAATCTTCAAGTTGCTACATTCACATCAATTCACTTAATTATACCATAATCTCTGGATAAATCTCTATTATTGTTATTTTTATTATTAATAGAGTTGTTATTATTGTTTTGGCAATTAAAACCTGTAATTTGGTTAAGGTAAATAGTATAATATAGTAGGCTTAGCCTACGCCATGCCAGTACCCACACTCTACTGTCATTTCAACTGCCTGACATAACTGTCATAAATTGAGAACAATAGAAGTAGCCAGAACAAGAGCCACAGTAGAGGTTTCCTTTCCCATCAGTCAGAGGGTATTTGGGACTCTTTCTACCAGTACAGTGTGGTACAGCTAGGAGGCACTGTCTCGTGTATTGGCATCTGCTCACTTGACACTCAAGAGTTTTTCTAAGAGATGTAAAGAAGGCCTGTATTTCAGCCTTTTGTTCCTGACTCTTGGAAGCTTAAAATACTGTCTAAAAAGTGCTTTCTGGATAGAAATTCAAGGAAACTGTAGGTTTAAGGAAACTAGGAATAGTAGACTAGCTTCTTGGAGTTTAGTGTTGACATCACTATCAAGCAGCAATTTTATTGTAAGCAAACTACACAACCAATTTGGAGTTTAAAAAAAAAAAACATTGTTAATTAAGAGAATTGAAGGAACTAATCCTTTATAATTATTTATAAATCCATGAATCCATAAGCATTCTTCACCATGGATCATGAGAAGAATCATTTCTTGCAAGGCCATTTTTCAGGTATTGGAGACAGTTGTATGATTATTTTTCCCTTCATGATATTGCTGTATCCTCAATATGACTTCAGATAATTGTCAACCTATGACTTTCTAGAACTTTACTGTTTACAATCCAATCTTCTAATGATTGTAAATGGCTTGTGGTTTCCTAATAGCTCACATATTATTTCTATGTGATTATGTCATGGTATATATTAGCTATGTGGCCTTAATCAATATTCTTTTTCTAAGAATGTTTGCAGTTTGTTCTAAATCATTAACCTCCAGTTAGTGATTCTTGGTATCTTGAATTTAAAGAACTGACAAAACATTCATAGAATTTCCTTTATCAAATTCCATGTGTCTTTTTTCATTACAAATATTCACATTCCTTTATTCGATGCAAAGGTATCATGGCTGTGAACAATTTCCAAAATGAGTCTTATTCTCACTATCATATCAACCACAAAAAAGTGACAAATTTATTCTAGCCTTAAAGTAAAGAGTGAAGATGGAAACATGGCATGGTCTAAAGGTTCTGAACAATTATATGTCAGGAAGATTAAAGTCATAATTTTATTGGATCTGGAATTGGATGGAGATCTAACATTTAGAAAACTCTTATTAACAATATAGGGATAAAATTTGCTGTTGCAGGACATGTCTGGCTGTATTAAATTAGATATTTATATTAAGTTCTTAGCACTGTACATGATACATAACTACTTAATAAACTATATATAGAGAGAATTATTATTACTATACTAAAAACTACTGAATGTAATTCTAAAGATCAATTTTTGACCTGAAATTGTGGCCTTAATAGCTGAAAGTAAGTTAAAAGATTATCTTACTCAGAAACAAAGACTGTATGGTTTTAGAAAGAGTAATACAATGCACATTTTAAATTAGCTCTGATTGAGGGACAAGGAAGGAAAAAATCATATTTTTCTAAGCATAAAGATACGAAGTTAGTTAACTCATGTTCCCAAAGAGTGCTCATGTTATCTTGTTTGGTACAGGAAATGCAATTAGCTTGTCAAGGAAGGTTTCATTATCATTGTTCATTCTGAATTGGAGACAGAGATGGGAGGGAGAGGCAGTGTGTGGGAGAGGGCAAGGGAGCCTTGTAGGCAGCAGATGTACCTGTGTAGCAATAGCTGCATTGTCACAGTCTGCATCAGACACAGCCAGATCATTGCGGACATTTGGTAAATGCAGGCACATTCTCATACAGTGCATCTTATTTGACACAGAAAGAAAAAAAAAACAATGAGAATTCTCCAGAGTTTTAAAGACATGGATGGCTTCATCTAAGAACTCAGAGATAAAATGAAAATTTCAATTTTTGGTGAGTGAGTTGTTTGTTCTGCCTCACAAAGTCCATTTTTCCCCCTGACTGATCCTATTTTCAGACAGAATCATCACATGTCTAAATGTAATTGCCTAAATTGAATATATGTGACTCACAGATGTGTTTACATAGTATTCTTTCAACTCCAGAGACCAAACTACTGATTTTATCATCATCGCAGGGACTCAGCCACTGCCATCAAATATCCAGAACTCATTTTTTTCTCATTAAGAAATAAAATTATTGACCACCTGTGCCACTGAAATGCATGACTAGGGAAAAGGTGCAGACCCTACAGGGTTGGGGAAAATGACTCACAGACATTCAAAAATAATGGTCTCTGCTTCTTACAGACCTACACTACTCCATTTTGCTTCTTTATCTTGAACTTACTCTGCATAGCATTGTCAGAGTCATTTTCCCAAAGCACAGCTCAGATCTAGCACTGTACAGACCGAAAGTCATCTCTAACATTTTTATCTCTCAGGAAGTGATTCTCAAGGATAACATTGGAATTGGCTCTTATAGGAATGGATGGATTTCTGTGTGATGGGTTCATGATATAGTTGTAATGAAGGTATACAGCACAGAGAGGACAGGATAAGTCTGAGGAATAGAAAATAATTAGAATTGCTCAATTAATTATAGTGTATCCGTGGTCAAGCTAATGTTGCAACATTAATATTTACTTTTGAAGATTCTTTAATTATAATCTAATGATAGAACTAAATTTAAATAAGGAGAAATGAGAAAAGGAAGACAAAAAGAGGAGTAGGTGAAAAAAGTGACAACATACATAGGGGAGATATAAAGAAAAGATAATAAAAAGTGAAAAATCAGAATTTTTAAGTCCAAGATGATAAAGTCTTAGATTACATGGGAGAATTTTTTTTTTTACATTTTACTTTGTCCTTCGTTGGTAAGGAGGGCCTTTCTTTTTAATACAAAGACTGGTTAGGGTTGGGAAATAAGACTTCCTCTAATTATTTCCTTTTAACTTTTCTAGTCTACTTTTATAACTTCTAACTGGGAAAGAAAGAATGTGGAAAATGTGAACAAACTTCAAAAGATTATCTGCTATATATGAATTTCAATCAAGTATTAGTGCTGTTTCAAAGATTCAGTCAAAAAAATTGATAAGGATGACTGCTACCCCACCTTTATCTTAAACTGTGCCTAAATAAATTAACCTCAGCAGCTCCTATCCCTACCTGTGTTCAAATTTCATCAAAGTTTATCTCTCACAGGTCTTGCCTCCTTTGCTGAGCAGCAGCTCCACTGACTTGAATTTATGGAACTGGGCAAGCTCAATCTTGCTCAGAATGTAACCATGAACCAAGGTTCATTTGTGACCACTTCAGAAGCCCAGTGACTAGAGGGCAAGTTGTTGGAGCAAGGAGAGAGCTTTATTTGGAAAGCTAGCTAAACAAGAAGCTAAAGATGGTTGCAGATAACATGATTCTTCTTTGGGAGCTTCAGGCATAAGATTTAGAGAGAGAGATAGAGAGACAGAGACAGACAGACAGACAGACAGACAGACAGACAGACAGACAGCAGAACAGTTACAAATTAGAGGCTATTTACAACTTTTAGGTGGTCTGCTGTTCTGCAGCAGAATCCTGCTGTGTGTACCAGATGTTCTGTAATTGTAAAGGTCACTGCAATCTTATGACTCATGTCTTTTAAATTCCTTTTCTGAGAAATAGTTAATTCTACAGTCAATTATACAGATGCAAAGCCTTCCCTCAATTATATAAGATGATAATAAAAGGCTACAGTTCTCTTCCATGGAGAAAAGATACAGAAAAAAACAAGCTGCACCCCCTGTCCCGTGGTTGGGGAGGGGAGTAATAGTTACTAGAAATTAAATTTTAATCCTTAAGATGGCTTCAGTCAGAGGTGTCCTCTATAGTAAAGCCAGTGGCAGGCTGCTACTGTAGTGTTCAGTTTTAAAATTGGAGAGTGTGCTGTCCCCACCCCCAGGGGTATGCTGAGATGGGCGTGGTGGCACGCACCCATAACCCCAGCTCTTGGGAGGCTGTAAAACAGGCGGATCACTATGAGTCTGATCTAATAGTGAGACCCTGAACACCCTGTAGACCCTTCCCTAAAATACAAAGCAATCAACCAATCAGTAAAAAATTAAATAAAATTGGAGATTGTATTAAGAGAAATGAAGCTATAGGCTTTATGTTTTCAGTTGTTAACAAGCACCTTCACTCCTTGGTCTCATCATTGGGCTATGGGAATTATAGTCTTCTCTTTTTTCTTTTCTTTTTGTTTTTTTTCTTGGAGACAGGGTCTTGGTATATAGTTCAGGAAGGCCTTGAATTCACTATGTAATCCAGAGTGGCCATAAATTTGCAGCAATCCTTCCATTTTGGTATCTTGAATGCTGTGATTGCAGACACATGGCACCATGGTCAGTTCAATTTTCTAATCTTAAAAATCAGTGTGCTTTTGAAGTACATTATGTACATTATGCCCATGCATCATCATGGGGAGTTGGCACTTCTACAGAATACACCTTAGGTCTTTTTGCTTCTCCTTCCCCTCCCTCTCTCCAATTCTCCCTCCTTCCATTGCTCCTTCACTTTCCCATGGGCAGAGGATCTGTCTTCATGAACTTCCCTCTCTTCATTCGCTTCTCATCTCGAATGAGTTTCTGAAGGACGTTTTCCCCATGCCTACTGGTGAATTCAGCCCCCTGAGAAGGTACCACTCTTAGTTATTATTCAATGTCTCCATTATTTTAAATTATCTGTCTATCTATCTATCTATCTATCTATCTATCTATCTATCTATCTCTGAGACAGGGTCTAGCAATGTAGTTCGGGCTGGCTTTGAACTCAATATGCAGCCCAAGTTAGTCTCAAACCTGCAGCAATTCTCCTGCCTCAGCCTCCTGAGTGCTGGGATTGTAGGCATGTGCTGCCACACCAGGCTCAATCATATAACTGATTATTTTGAGCACATATTCAGTATTAGTTGTCTTTCAATAGCATGACTCCACTAAGCAACTTAGAACATGTTTCTTTTATCAGTACGTAACAACTAACTCTGGACAAAATGAAACTGATGGTTTCTCTTGGATTCATCATAAAACTAAAGTTTCAGGAAAAACTGTCACCCCAAATGAGGAAAGACAAGCACACCGAGTATCACAGCTGTGATATGCTTATCTGGAGTAGAAACTGCCAACACTGTAACTTGGTTTGATTAAAAGATGTGTATTAAAAGAAGGTAAATTTGTACCTAAACTAGATGGAGAGAAATAGTTGTAAAAATTAGAATGTAGATGAAATATAAAGAGGAAAATAATTTTAAAATCTAGTAAAACAATAGCTTGTTCTTTAAAAAGATAAATAAAATTCATATAGCTTTCAATGAACTAACTGATAAAAAAGAAGGAATGTTTTCTAAAAATCCTAATACTATAAAAAGTCCTCACTATAGATTCCATTGACATTAAAATAACACTAAGGGAATAATATTAATATATTTATGCCCATATATATAATAATTTAGATAAAATGGGCAAAATATTTGCAAGACATATTCTACAAATCTAAAATAGGAGCAAGGATGTTTTTCATATATTTTGTGCTAGTTTCTATGAGTTACCATAACTCTTAAGGTTCTAAAGAAAACTTTTCATCTATATTTGGCTTCTGATAACTGATGAATCTCCCTATTTTATAGATACATCATTTTAATCTCTTCATCTGTCTTCATGTTAATCATCTCTGTCTTTGGACATCCTTTGCTGAAACAAATGCTACCATGATGTTTAGAGTCCTTAATTCAATATGTTCTTATCTTTTTCCTTACATTAACCATTTGTATAAAAGCCTATATTCAAATAAAGCTACTGAACTGTTAATTTTCTTCTTGTTGATACATAATATCCAAACCCCACTACTTAAAATATCTGTATGATTGGGTTTGGGGATATACTTCCCTATATATCTATGAATAAGCAGCTGTCCCAAGGTTTATTTTGGCTTACAGTTTCAGGGCATTCAGTACATGGTCTATTGGCATGGAAGAACTGTGTGATGTAGGAAAACTATTTAGTGCATGTTATCTCAGAAGCAGAGTGAGAAGGGAGTACCTAGGAACAAGAATAACTGCTTCAAGGTCATACCCTTAGTTATCAACTATTTCCAACCAGACATTACCTGTGAATATGAGACTTTTTGGAGACATTTTAGAATTAAAATATAACATTCCAGAGCCAGCCAAATAGCTCAGCAGATTAAAGCACCTGCTTAGACAGATTCAGGGGTTAGAGGTTCAATCCCTGGCCTGCCATGCTGCCCCGCCCCCAGGGCATGCTGGGACAGCGATTGAGACTGGGTGTTGTGGTGTGCACCTGTAATCCCAGTGCTTGGGAAGCTGAAAACAGGAGAATCACTGTAAATCAGATCTATGTAATGAGACCCTGTAGACCCTGCACTAAAATACCAAAAACAAAAACAAAAACAAACATTTAAAGAGTAACACTATATCCTAGATTTCCAAAAACCTCTTGTCCATCTCATTATACAAATATATTTAGCCCATCTCTGAGTGACCAAAGTCTTCACAGTTCTAGCATTACTGAAAATTTTAAGCCCAAATCCAAAGTCCCCTTTGAGACATAACGCAGTCTGTTAGCTGTAAGTCTCTGTAAAATAGAAAAGAAAGTTAGCTACTTCTAACAGATAGCAGCACAATATAAAATTCCCTTTGCAAAAGGTAAGTTTTGGGGTAGAAAAGAATTGGACAAAAGCAAGATTGAAAACCAGAAGGGCAAAAATTAAGTCCTATTGATGTATTGCGCATACCCACAGCAGGCCGTGGCAAGATGTGACCTGTTCAAAGGGCTTGAACCTCCTTGTCCCGATGGGCCTTCACAGGTACCATCCAGATGTCAGCTGTCCTCAGTCCTGCACTGCATGCAGCTTTCCTGAGTGGATGATTCATGTGCCTGACATCTCCAAATTCCCAGCGTCTCCACTGTATTTCTGGCTTTCCTTTCATAGCTCCCCATATTGCCATTTCATAGCACACTGGAAAGGAGTCTGATCCTGTCACACATTTTTTCCTGACAACTCAGATCCTTTTCTGAAATCTGAATGGAAGCCTTTGTGGCCCCATAATGTACATTCTGCATGTCTTTAACATAAGTGCCATGTGGATGCTGCTAAAGTCAGCTTTCCATCTTGAGCAGTAGCTATGCCCCCTTTTTCTATGGCTGCAGCAGTCTCATAGTACTTGTATAATTGAATTTGGGTATATACTTCCCTACATATCTGTGAATAAGCAGCTGTCCCAAGAACTTTCGAAAGTTTTGCATTTTTGTAACTTTCAGATTATAGTAGATGGGGCCTTGTTTTCTGAGATACCATTAAGACATATTTCTACTTGTCCCTTCATGAAGCACTTGACTTCTCTAGCCAGCATCTCCAAACCTTACAAAGTCTTCCATTAAATCAGTCCCATAGGCTTCTGTACCACAAGGTACAATCACAGATGTCACACCACTCTTGGTACTGAAATCTATTTTAGTCATTTTTCATGACTCTGGGACACAATTCCTGACACTGACACCCATATCTTAAAAGAAGAAAAGTTTATTCTGGTTCATAGTTTCAGCCTGTTGGTTGGCTGTCTGCAACAAAGAAGTGATATGGCAAATAGCATAGTGGAGGAAGGGTGTTCACTGCATAGCATCTGGGAAGCAAATAGAAAAAGGAGTACTTGAGGACAAGAAGACAAGAATACACCCTTCCAGAACATTCCCCCACATATTGCTCTCTTCCAAACAAGCACCACCTACAAATATGAGACACTGGATTTGAGTGACATTTTAGATCTAAATCCCAACTCTTACATGCTGAGGTTAGGGGCAAAAATAAAGTTTGGAGAACACTGGTGTGAGGGCTCTGTTCTAGTGATTGAAGTATTAATTATAAACTTTCAAAAAAAAAAAAAAAAAAAAAAGCACCAAATCCATTGGTTTCCATTCTGAACTATACTAAAAATTTAAAGACAAACTCATGCTATTTCTCTAGAATTTCTTACACAAATAGAATGAGAGTGAATATTTCTTAGCTCATTTTATGAGGCTAGCATTACTTTGTTACCAAAACTAGATGATGGCATTTTAAGGGGGAAAAAAAAACCCAAATTACCAGTCCCTACAAATATACATGCAATTATTCTCAATACAAAATTAATAAGTCAAATAGCAAAACTTTATAAAACTAATTATATTCTACAACCAAACAGAAAATATGCAACTCTGGTGCACTATTTTAAAACTAATCAAAGTAATCTATTAGGTCAACAGGCTGAAAAATTATATGAATATATTAATTAATATAAGAAAAAATGACAAAATCCAGTATAAATTAAAAATAAAAACTCTCAGCAAACTTAGCAACATATGAGACTTTCCTAAATTTTGCAAAAAGCTTTTAAAGTCCTCACAAATAAAATTTTGTTTTATGGTGAAAGAATCCATACCTTTAGATCAGACATAAGCAAAGATAGACTTTATCACACAGGTGCATATATCTACATATGTATGTTTACTTATAAATATATATTTATATTTACATATTTCTGTATGTATACACAAATAATCATTATTTAGCATTTGAAATAAATAATTTAATTTTCACACAATTGATTAAATTGGAAAACAGGTTTAACACAAGACAATTATTGCATATTTTTACTTATATATGTGGAATCTAGGCAGAGGAAATGACTGCAAGGAAAGTTGACCATCTACGGAAGAAAAGGAGCAAAGGGAGACAATAAGAAAGGATGCAGGGTATGATCAAATATGTCTTCTGCAAATAAAAATTTCATAATCAAGTATTATTTTATAAAATTATGTCAGTAATTATAAGAAAAATAAATTTAAAATTTTTTTACCACAATAAGATGAAACCAAAAGGTATAAATACTTGAAGTTAATTAAAATATCTTACTTAAAAATGAGACTATCTATATAAAAAATCCAGGATAAATAAAAATCACTCCTCTGGCTGATAAACAAACAACAATTAAGATATGTATTTAGTATCTGAAATGCAGTTGCTTTCCTGTACAACAGTAACAAACAATACAAATTTAAAATTTTCCAAACAATGACTTTTGTAATTGCATTATACCAGTGAAATACTTAGCTATTAACCTAACAGGGTCAATATGCATTAAATTACAAAGCACTATTAAAGCAATTAAAGGTGATTTAAATAACAGGATAAGCACTCTGTATTAATCATTTAAAAATATCAATAATACAGATTTGCTAATTTTTCCAAATTTGATCTATAGAGTCAATCAACTAATTAGAATTCCAGAAAGTTATCTTGTATATAATGAAAAACTGATCCTAAACTTAAGTGGAAAAGCAAAAGACCTACAATAAGTATTGAACCACTGACAAAAACTGATGTAAGATTTCAATGATATCAAAACTTCCTAGAGCATAATCAAGGCACCATCATACTGTTTACACAAATGCCATATTAATTAAGAAAGAGTAATGAGCTAAAAAAATGTTTCCCAGACAGAGTAAACTGTAGATACTTTGCCTTCAGAGATAAGAACATAGGCCATGTAGACTGTGCACAGCTACGTGCCTGTACAATGTTGTGAATGGCAGGGGGATAATTACCAATGGGAAGACACCATCAGCCTGGGATCAAGTTTAACATCAATGATAATTAGTCATGTTCACAGATGTGCATGATGCTATGGGATGAGAATGGTACTTTGCCATGCGATTTTCTCCCAGAAGTCATGATCACAGACTAATCATAAAAAGAACATTAGACAAAACCCATTGGAGGAACATTCTCCAAATGCTAGAGTAGCAATATTAAAAAATGTTAAGCTCAGGGGGTTTGTGGGTTAGCACAGTAAAATGCCTACTTGGGCAAACTCAGTAAGGTGCAGGGGACCATGGTTTGATTTCTAGCTCCACATTCTATACCAGGCTCACACTCAAGACAGCCTGAGACAGCCAAAAAAATAAATTAAAAAAATCCTCCAGTTAACAACTTGTTTGTAGACCAAAATATTAGAGAAAAAGAAGGGCTACAAGGATAGTGAACATGTTAGCCCTAGCCCTTTAAGGTCAGTGAGGACTCAGGACATAAGAGAACCTGTACTGT
>NW_004524647.1:4865914-4866926 GCF_000260255.1 Octodon degus
CTTCTCAATTTACAAAGGAACAAAGACACTTTGATTCTATTAGATTTTAAAGTTATTTGTAATTGTGTCTTAATTCCTAATTGTATATTATAGATAGACCCCGTGAGATTAATTTCACATGAGCAAGATAATTGATGTCAAAGGAGAAAAAATCAACATGGACTTCACTACTGATTTTGACACATGTATTTCCTTGGGCCTCTGGGCATCAAAGCCTCCCCTGAAAGCTTTGATGCATCACTTTGTCACTAATGAAGATCTTCTTTAAATGCTTCTTGTTCACACATTCAGCTTCCCTTGAAAGATCTGAACAAATGTCAGTTGCTTTCTGTTCCAGTTCATCACTCAAGACGCCTGACAGCATCCAGCTTTAATGAATGCCACCAGACGCCTGGTCCTGCAACGTTGCTCTCTTCCTTTCTTGGCTCACGGCCCACACTAACACTGCTTTGATGATGTGGGTACAACACAGTCTGTCTAACAGATGTAATCACAAGCTACCCTCCATTAGGCAGTCAATCAATTTAACAGAAGCCATGTCCTTTTGACTAGGTGTTTCTATTCAATAACTGTACTTTACTGCCTGTGACATTCTTCATCAGAATTATCTGATTTTCCAAATATGTGCAGTGATTACATTCCTTGTGATACTAGTCAAGGAATAGCCATTCTTATACTGCATTTCTCTAGGTGACAAAAAATTGAAGCTCAGTCATATTTGAGGGCTTTTCTGGGGCTAAGGAAAATTGGTGAAACACGTATAACACTGGCATTGGTTAGTTACATGAATGGAAGGGCTTGGCAAAGAGAGTGTAGAATGAGTTCATTGTGACAGGCCCTAAAGCTCATTTGAACTCAGGAATTACCTTTTGGACATGGGTGACTTCCCACTCCTTCTTTGATATCTGTCTAGGGTATTTTCCCTATCATTTACAAGCAGCTGTCCAGTTTGTGAGTTACTGGGAGAAATAAAATTGCTGATTTCTTTGTTCAAATTTATCAAAAATTTCAA
>NW_004524647.1:4867356-4872256 GCF_000260255.1 Octodon degus
CCGGTCCTTGTTAGACATGCAGAATCTTACCCCTGAAACAGACCCTAAGAGTTACAAGTTATGTCACTTACCATCCTATGACTCAGTCCATTGCTAATTCTTCTTAAAACAGAGGACAAGGAGGAAAAATAGATAATGTATACTCCTGTTTTGTTCTTGTATGCTAATAAAACATAAAGTGCTTTTCTTGCTGTAGTTAACAACAAAATTAAGCTTCTAGTCTAAAGCAAAGCTTCACAAACTCAAATGCTTATAAAGACCAAAAAGGTAGTAGCCTAAGTGAGGCAAGCTGCTTGGACAAGGTATCTGAGAATACTGGGGCTCTGACAGACGAAAGAAAATATTATCTTTAGTAGTTTGCTGCACTAATGTGGCAAAATTTCAGCAACTTGAATTGGATTCAAGAGGAGATTGGATTTCTACTTTGCTCAAAATCTTCATCAACTAATGTAATACTTTGAAAGTACTTTGATAAAAGTAAATAAAAATTTTAGCACATAAGTAGCAGATGTATGATCACTCAGATAGACCTTTATAATAGATGTTTAGAACACACTTTTGCAAGGCAATATATTAAAAAGCACTGAAATCTTAACCACTTCCAATCATATGGATTTAATTTTCTTTGACTTTTTCATTCATAAAACCTAAATCAAGGTATGGCCTCTAATGTGTGCAAAATTCTCTGCGACTTCAGATAAACATTAGTAAATTACTCACAATATTGTCTTCAGTTACGCTTCTTTCTGAGACCATACATGCTATAGTGTGACTTTGTAGCTCATTGGAAGAAGTAAGCCCAAGTTTTCTTGCTCTTGAACTTGTTTTGTTTTGTTATGGCTAATAGAATGTGACAGATATGACATAGTGCCTATCTTTCATCTTAACTCTCTTCTTTGAGATCCTGCCTTATTTCCATGACAGTAAGCAGATCATGCCTACTAGAGGGTAAGAAAGCACAAGAGCAGGTACTTTCCATTGTAGTGAAGGTCACTCGGTGCATCGTCCTTGAGATGATCCAACAGTTGATCATGCAGATCTGTGAATTAGCCCAGCTGAAGCTTAATGAACAGTCTAGCTGAATTCCACTCAAATAACCCAGGCAATAGTGTAATTTTAAAAGTTATTCTCATTCAGGTTTTGACTAGCTTCTTGAGTCTTTGAATTTTTGATTATCAGCATGTTAAGAAATACCTTGACTATTTGCTCTGTAATTATTATACCTTTTTGTCTTCTTCTTCTAGGACTCTAATTATACAAATTGTAGACCATCTGTACCCTCCACATTTAAAAAGCTTCTGCATATCAAAGGGAAAAAAGTGTGAAAAAACAACCTACAGAATGGGAAAATAATTTTGCCACCAACACCTTGGACAGAGGACTAATATCTACAATACATAAAGAACTCAAAATTATTAGGTCTCCCAATATAAAAGACTCAATTAAAAATTCAGTAACCAACCATGGTGGCACACACTGTGATCCCAGCACTTAGGAAGCTGAAGCAGGAGGATGGCTGCAATTCTAAGATAGATCAGGGCTACATTATGAACTCAAGGCCAATCTAAACCACACAGAGAGAACCTGTGTCAATTAATCCCTAAAAGCAAATGAATCACTGAAATGAATAGACACTTCTCAAAGGAATAAATATAAATGGCAAATTAATGAATCAAAATGTTCCACATAGCAGTTCATTAGAAAAATGTAATTAAAAACAGCAGATTTCGTTGGATTGCAGAAATAATAGCAATCATCAAGAAATGTAATAATAACAAATACCATGAGGCTGTGGGGAGAAAAGTGCCCTCTTATGTTAGGAGTGGCTGCAGGCTGGCGATAATCACTCATGCGGGGCTGCAGCAAGGTCAGTCCCCAGAACAAAGAGTGCCTGAAGTGAGACACATGAACAAGCTGCTCCAGCTCCGAGACTACAAGGTGTTCCAAGGTTGTCATGCAAACAGGTTGCTAGGCAGCAGGGGGTCATGTGACATTAACCTGCCAATGTATAAATAAACACATTGTGGTGGTTGAGCAGTTCCTTTCCTCCCATGTGCAGAAAGGGCTCTACCTGACTTCAGCTTTCTGTATTCTGACTCTTACCTTTATTTCTCCACTTTCCCACAATCCTTCTCCCTGGGAACTTTGAGAACTGTGATGGTTCAGCACTCTTACACTGCTGTGGGGGATATAATGTAGTATACACATTACTGAAATCATTATGGAGGTATTTTTAAAAACCTAAAAATAAAAATTCCTTTTTATTCAGCTATTCCCCTTTTAGATATCTTTCCAAAAGAGTTAAAAATACAATATTATAGTGGTTCATGCATACAATGCTCTATGGAAGCACAAATCATGATAGCTATATGTCCAGCACAGAGGAATCAAGAAAATATGGTATCTGTATGTAGTAGACTACTGCTCACCTATGAGAAAAGACCAATTTGAAACATTTGTAGGAAAAGGAAAGGGATGCACCTTGCAAACATTGCATTAACCAATGTAAATCAGACACAAAAATATTAATTCTGTATGGTTTCTCTCAGGTGAGGAATGTAAAGTAAAAATAAAGGCAAAGTGAATGACTACTATGAGGAAATAGGCATGCACTGCAGATCTTTTCCAAATGGAAAGGAGACAGATTGCCTTTCAGTGAGATCAAAGATTTAAAATGCATCATAGACATGTATCAATGACCCACAGTGAATGTAATCATAAAGTGTCCTAAAGATCATCTTAATGGGGGAAAAGGCTCTAGAGAAGTATAGAGGAGTAGGAGAGAATGGGAAGAGAAGGATTCAGATATATTCAGTCCATGTATCCACTCCTTAAGGAGAATGTAAACTTTATACATTGCAAATGTACTAATTAAAAATTAAGAACAGAAAATTAAAAAACAATTGAATTTCTCAGAGCTTTGACTATTTGAGTATTGGTGGTATATTTTATTTAGCTCAATTCAAAACATTTAACTTTTATTTTTATGGCTGAAGTAGTCTTAGTCAATAATCATTAGATACTAGCATTTTTCAGGGGTAAAACAGAAAACCAAAAACAAAAAGCACCACAAAATATTTTTCAAACTAAGCAAACAAATTCACCATACTTGGATATGCTGAAAATAAATATATTTCTCAAAGTTTTGATTATATTTCTCGATAACTACAAATATACAGTAGAGCTGATTTGACAGTGTAGAATAACTAAAATTCTATGTATGGTAATAAACATTTGGACTTGAGTTTCCTCATCTCAGGATAATATTGGCAAGCTTTAACATAATTTCTTATTCTTTTCCAGAGATTTTTTTCATTCTACTCTATCAATGGGAAATCATTAGATTGTAAACTCTACAACCAAACAAAACTATAGTAATCATTTAATGTTAGCTGAGGGTAAATTCTGAATGTTCATAATCCAAGTAGTGTAGAATTCTGATATGCTGTGCTCTATGATATCCTATGCTCCATTCTAAACTGAAATTACATCATCACACTCAGTAATTACAAAGTAAAATGAAATAATCATCAGTCACTAAATCTCTGGTCCATCATCAGGTTATTTATTTGAGTTTTCTCTGTTGTTCTGGTGTAAGAAATGACTGCAACAAACTCTCTTCTGACTACTTTCATTGTGTCACGTATGTGCTGGTATTTTCTATTGGCATTGACATTTGATTTCAGAAACTGTTAAAATTTCTTCCTTGATTTCTTCTATGACCTGTTGTTCAGGAGTGTTTTATTAAGTTTCCACGTTTCAGGGGCCGGGTAGATGGCTCAGTAGAATAAACATTTCCCTGGCAAGTGCAAGGGCCTGAGTTTAACCCCTGGTTCTGGGAGAAAAAAAAAAGTTTCCACATTTCATATACTTCCTGTAGTTTCTTTTATGATTGATCTCTAGTATCAAAGCACAGTGATCTGACAGTCTATGGGTTGTAGATATTTTATGTTTAATTAGGTAGAATGTATGGCCTAATATGTGGCCTATTTGGAAAAATTTCCTTTTTATGCAGAGAACAATATGTATTATGTTGTAGGAGAATCCCACACTTATACCTATCTATTAAGATGATTTGTTGGAAGATGTGGTTCAACTCTGATATTTCTTTTTTTTTTTTTTAGTTGATCTGTTTCTTTGTGAAAGGAGGGGTATTGAAGTCATCTACTACTATTGTATTGGTGTTTATTTTTTCTTTTACATCCAACAGTATTTCTTTTAAGAAGTTAGGTGGTCTATTACTTAATGCATATATATTTACAAGTGTTGTCTCTTCCTATTGTACTATATCTTTAACATAGTAACTTTCTTTGTGTGTTCTGATCAATTTTATTTTGAAATTTAAGAGTAAAACTGCTGACTGTGCTTTTTTGATGCATGAAATATTGTTTTCTATCTTCTGATTTTTTTTTTAGTATATTAGTTTCATTTTGCATTAGATGGGTTTCTTGAATTCCACAAAGTGTTGGATTCTGTTTTTTGACCCAGACTGCCAATTTGTATCTTTTAAGTAGGGAATTGAGGCCATTTACATTGAAAGCAGTCACTGAAACATATTGATTTATTCCTGTCTTTGCATTATTTTTCTATTGATGACCCCTGCATTTTTTTCTTTTTTGTTTAACTCTTTGCCTTGCTTGGCATATTCATTTCTTCTAAAACTTTGGTCCTCATATTGGAGCACCAGTAATTGACACTGACACACACACACACACACACACACACACACACACACGTGTCCCATAATTTCTTGTTTATATATTTGATTCAGCTTGGGGGAGAGGCTGGCAAGATTTGTGTTGAGGATTGAATTGTGGTTCCCGTGCTTGCCAGAGCTTGCCTAAGCACGTGCTTTAGTCCACTGAGCTATCTCGCTAGCCCCCATGATTTTCTTTCTTTC
>NW_004524647.1:4873993-4877031 GCF_000260255.1 Octodon degus
CCTAACCAGGCACTTAGTCCGCACGCCTTTTCTAATGAGTTTTAATGAAGACCAAATTTTAAAATAGGAAAACTGATCATTCAAAGACCTCAAAGATAATATTTTATAGTTTATTGTAAGACTATTATTTTAACGTTTTTTTTTTTTGTTTTTGCCCTGAATGCCTGCCTGGCTTGAGTTCTGGGGAACGAACCACAACAACCTGAGCCTGGGTGCTTTGTTGAAGCAGGCACTTAAAGAGCTGAGCTAAGGGGCAGGCCCCCAATTATTTTAACTTTTTACAAATAGATTTATAAAACATTTGTAATTGACTTCTGTGTATAGTGTAATACAGGGATAAATTGTTCAAATAATAAGACAAAGTGAAAGTTTATGAAGGATTCTTTAACAAATGAATAGGTAAAACTACAAACAATTTATGCCATAAAGAAAGTATATGTTAATGAGCAATAATGGAATGCTAAACTATGTTAATTTTTTATTTTCCTGAGGATAGCCACAAGGTATTAAGAGCAAAGGCTAAATTTAAGCCTAGAATATCTGGAATATCAGAGAGAAGAATATAATTTCTTGAGGGAAGAAAAAATATTCCTTGATTTTTGTTCCAGGAGATATTTTCTATGAGGATTTTCAGAAAGTCATTAATCGCAGAATCATTAGTTTCATTTCAACATCAGTAAAGAAAAATCACAGACACAAGGAAATAATTTATAACTGCTTTGCTTGCTCATTTAGTATAGAGATGTTATGTTTCATAGTAACAAAATTAGATTCTTAAGGCAAGAAATATTCCTAAGGACAACAAAATTAGTTTGTGTAATATGGAAATATGCTTAATAATGACATGAAGAACCTCAATTTCAAATTAGGAAAAAAAAAAGTCCAGAGGAAGCAGGAAATAAAAGTTGTTTCCCGGTTAGAATTGTCTTTATCTTCATCAATAAAATGCAGAGGAAAAAGTTACTGGACAGGAATTTCCGGTCACTGCTTGCAACCTGGACAGATGTAAGGTCTCTGTTGGTGAGCGCCCCTTAGAGCACCCAGAAAAAGCACACTCTGTTGAGGTCCTTTGCAGCACCCTCTGAAGCTCTTATTCTACTAAGCAAAGTGAACTGCATGGTAGTGAAAATGTTGGGAGTAGTCGGTAACATTGATTTTTAAATAAACTATATAAAGTAGAACTAGGATTTTGTAAATATTTCTCAATTTTATTTTTTTTCAAAGTTCTATGCCTTCAAAAAGAAGGAAATTCCCAAGTTCTTGAGGGTCCTTAGTTTTATTTTTTATTGTCATTTGTTTGTTTCTACAGTCACAGGATTACACTAAATACACTTGTAGTCCTGAATAACCTAACTGGATGTGCTTCTTGTTATCTAGCATTTTTCTCAGAAGTCATCAGTGTCTCTTAGTTCTGTCAGGCATCTCAAAAGGTATTTGATTGAAATCTAACTGATCAGCAGGACAAATTAATGGTTGAGCTTTCCAAGTACACTAAATCTTGAAATCCCATTCCCTACCACTCACCCATTTCCTGTCTGTAATTTAGTCAGATTTCGTAATCACTCAGGTCTTCAGAAACATGTCCTGCGCCATGCACTGCAGTGGTGAACACAGAAAAGAGCTTCCTATGTGCAATGTCACTTGTCCTTGATGATACAAGTGAAGAAGGAGTAATTTATTCTGATTAAAAGGTGAGTAAATAAGGATCCAAGATGAACTAATTCTTGGGGGAAGAATATGAACCCCAGCCAGGAATATGAGGTTTCAATGCAGTTATGCGAAAGGTGAAGGTCAAGGCATGAAGACAGGGCATCCTACTCTTCTGGACAAGATATCAATATAATAGAAGTAAAAGGTCTAGAGAATAAATATGTGAGAAGTTTTATTTGATGTCAGACATGCACTATACTCAAGGACATTAAAGTTGTCTTTATATAAATCCTGGCTGTGTCTTATAAAATACAAACCACCAAGGTAGGATAGATTATAATTTGCACAGGCTGTGTATCATAATATTAGGCTATATTTTGAGACCTGCAGGCTTTTGGTGTTTTATGTGGTGAATTGTGCCCCTCACAAAAATATGAATACCTGAGAATGTAATCTTGGAATCTCTGTATATGTAACCAGACTAAGGTGAATTATTTGGTGGTATTGTAAGGCATTATGACAGTACCCTTAAACAGGAGGGAAAAAAAACCCACAGAGACAGACACACACATAGATAGATGGCCACTTAAAAATAGGACAGAGTTGCTTTTATATTGTACAAGCTGAGGGATGTCTCAGATTGCAGAAGCTAAAGAAGCTAGGGAGGATCTTACCCTGAATCTTTGGAGGAAACAAAAATATGGCCAAAAGATTGACATTTAGACATTTTTTTTTATTTCAAGAATTGAAAGCTAGAAGAAAATATACTTTTCTTGTTATAAGTCACCTAGTTTATGGCATTTTGCTACAGTCACCATATTAATACAAATAAAATATTTGAGGACAAGATTGACAAGAAAAGCTAAACTTCAAAAAAAAAAAATGGTGCATTTGCCTTCTCAGAGCCACTCTTGACCTCTGCCTTTACAGTGACCACTCCCTATTGTATGAAGTCAACACCAATTTGTGTGTCTATCTGCTGGTAGTGTAAGGCGTGGTACATATGTCTTATATAAGGTGGGATGGAAATATTACATATTCAAATCATGTCAGAAAGAGTATGGCCAGCCAATATAGACAGGGTCAGGCCACAGGGTAGGATTTGTAGAGACTGATGGTGGTTGAGCAGGCGTGTGATATGTCTCCTTTCCAAAATGAGTTATAGAACGTAAAGGGTAGAAAAGAAAAATTTAAACTACGGATTCTACCAGAAAGTCACTCTCCTTTTGAAAGAAAATTTAAGATACCCACTGAAAATGCATTGGCTTCCAGAAAGTACTTGATGAGGAGCTTAATTTGT
Organism: Octodon degus; assembly: GCF_000260255.1. Lineage (NCBI taxonomy): Eukaryota > Metazoa > Chordata > Mammalia > Rodentia > Octodontidae > Octodon > Octodon degus. Next base: position 4,876,944 of record NW_004524647.1, read on the forward strand.
GTACCTGAACACTGGTCAGGCCATTTTTGTTCATATTTACAAGTGTATAATTTGCAACTAATGAAGATGAAGGACTTGTATGTATGCA
>NW_004524647.1:4877131-4923428 GCF_000260255.1 Octodon degus
TGCGTGCGTGTGTGTGTGTGTGTGTGTGTGTTGGGGGAGCTCATATTCAAATTCAGCATTTCTAATTTTAAGGAAAGATCAAATTCTGCATCTCATGCTGCAGGTATGGTAATACAGTATTTCGGAGGAGTATTATGCCTATATTGTCCCATTCTGAGTAACACAGACTGATCAATAGCTTCTAATTTGAAAAAAAAAATCTATTAGTCTCTAGGCAAAATTTTAAGTAAGATTATAGATATATTCTAGTAACAATATTTTAGATATTGTTTGTGTGTATATGTACTCAAATATAGTAGGACGCTAAAATATAGTGGGGCAGAATAGATTTCCCTGTAAAACTGTAGCCCCTTATATTCTAGTGGACTTTTCACCAAGAATCCATTCAGAGTTTTACACTTTGCATTGAGAAAGGAAAACAGAGCCCAGAAACTATGGTCTTCTGGGAGAACCAGACCCCTCTCTGATGTAAAGTAAGTGAACTCAGCCAGGTAAATCTCTTGTGGTGATGACGTGCAGGCTTGGGAAGGAAATAAATCACAAAGTGATCTTCCTCAGATGCAGGTGCTGGTGTTTTCATCTCATCTCTTTTAAACAACTCTTAATGGCACTTCTTGTTTCTCCCTTAGGAAATCATTTCATCGCATAATTGCCCTTGCTTCAGGTGAAATTTTTTTAGTGTCCAATTTAAATTGCTTCTTTTTTCAGTCTCAGGCCACTGCTCTCTATTACATTACCATTAAGCACCTTAAGTAATTCCTTTTCCTTTGAAATAATGAAATTGGATTGTACATTTCATTTGAAAGTGTGGCCTCATTCTTCTAGAACAGAAAATTTAGAACACTTGAAATTGACAAACGATCATGTAGTTTCTTGCAAAATCAGATGTTTCCTTACTTATGCATTCTCTTTCTTCCTCCCCTTCCTTCCTCCCTCCCTTCCTCCCTCCCTCCCTCCCTCCCTTCCTTTTCTTTCTTTCTTTCTTTCTTTCTTTCTTTCTTTCTTTCTTTCTTTTCTTTCTTTCTTCTTTCTTTCATTTTTAATTGCAAGACAGGGTCTCATTAAGTGACGAAGTTGCCCAGGATGGACTCATACTTGCCATCTTTCTGAGTCAAATTTCCATAATCCTGGCTGCTTCTAGGTTTTAAGAAACAATTCATGGGACTGATACAAGAAGCAAAGAACATACTATACACAAAGAATTACCTTCAATGCCCTTTGATGAAAAGGTAAAGCATGCTCAAATTTCTTAAAATAAATGGGAATTATGAGATATGATAAAATAAGTAAGTTTAATGTTTAAATAGAAATAATAAAAATAGATGCACTGCCACTTACTACCCTGTAATCATTACCATCATTTTAAGCATACTTCTCCCCTTATTCCTGCTGATTTCTAAAGCAGTTCTGGAAGTCCTCTTTTATGTGTCTTTGGTGTCTCCCTCAGTGTCTTGAAGGGACTCAAAATGTTTATATCAATTTCTGTAAAATAAAAAAGTTATGATATATCCTAATTTTTCTTATTCTTTGAATCTGGCAAATTGTGAAAATGATTTCTTGCACTTCCCCAAAATCAAGAGCATGAAAGCTAAACATTTTGAATTGGTTCAGGACGTCAAGGCAACTGTGACACAGAATGAAAGAGAAATCCCTGGTTTCCTTCCTCAAGTGGCAGGAATAATGAGGCATGTATGTATTTGAAGCAGGCGAGAGTATTTTAAGGGAAATTAATACTAGTGTGACTCAATGTAATATTAGGCATTCACCATATTTTGTGATCATTCCAATTACAGTGGGTCCCTGATTGATGAACAAGTTCTGTTCCAGGAGAATATCTGTAAACCACATTTGATCTTTTAAGTCCAACATAAATCTTATATACCTAGGACAAATGTACAATGTAAAGCATAAAAACCAAAGACTCACACATCAATAAATATGATAAAAATTGCACCAATAACATTGCACATGTGAGTTACTTGTGCAATTTGTTTGCATTTAAAATTGTTCCTCAATGTGAGGTCTGTTTGAATGTGTAAAAGATCACAAGTTGAACTTAATGCTCATAAGCTATGGATTTACTGCAAGCCATTTGAATTTCACTTCTCTTTTACACAAAAGGAGAAAACATATTTTCAGAGACAGAAATGCCTACCAGTTTACTTAAGAACCCAGATTGTTCAGCTGAAAACGCTACGTGGAAAAAAAATAGAATGACAAAAGGGAAGAGCAATACTATAACAGCACTGCAGCAATGCAAGCCTTGGTGCTTTCCAGTCCGTTAACACAATAAAAATGTTTGGATTGCATGGTGAACAATATGTCCTAAGTTTCCCCAACGTGTAATGTCCAAGGTGCTTGTTCTTTGGCTGTCTATCAAATTCAGACTGGGGCATACCTCTATTCAGTTCCACATCTTCTTTACATGTTTAAACTCCCCTTTCTCCTATTCTAAAATAGATGGGAAAGTAGAATATAGCAGTAAAGCAAAACAAATCAAATAACAAATATAAACATCAAAACATTCCCTATATTCCTATTGATGGGTAGATGATGAATATGATCTTAGAGGAAGCCTCCACATGGCCAGCAGAAAGCTTAGTTCTCTGTTAGGATATCACCCAGGAATGACTTCCCTCGACAGAAGAAGAGGGTCCCTGCTCACGCTCCCACCACATACACACTGCTGAAGTCAGCCGAGGACCTGGCTCCAAGAGCGAGGCTGTCTTGCCAGTGCCGACACATAATAGTGGCAATGCTTGTTGTACAAAAGATTAGCAGCTGAAAAGCTTGCAGAAAGCAGGAAAAGATGTTAACTCAAATATTAAGTTAAATATTAGAAAGTAATTCCAAATCTTTAAAGGGAACAAGCTCTCCTTGTAAAGAGAAGTTTGAACCAAATTACACAGGAAGAAACCATTTTTTTTTTTTGTCTTATTTGTAAACAGTGGCATCTGTAAGGATCTAGAAAAAAAATTCTGAGCCATGATAGGTAGATTCTCAAAAAAATTTTAAGAAGAAATGGAAAATTGAGGTCTAATTTCAACACATTGAATATCAACACAAAACCTATTGTAATGAAGCCTCGATAGCCCTCATCTATTGTCTCCAAATGTAATTCAGTCTCTATTTTACTCTGGCAGAATATTTTCATTGTGCATTTTGATACAGCTTAAAATAGGGAATGTAAGTACTCTGATACAGAAGCTTTCCCCCAAGAAAGAGAAATAAGATATAGATCTCTAAAAATTTTCCACACATGGAGTAGAACCGTTAAGTGTTAGGTGTCCGATGCTGTAACTCATTTCTGACTTACACATTAATGCTATGCTAACTGTAGCCTGCTGACAGCCTTTAGCTGTTGTTTTCTTTGGTTTCTGAAGGAAAAGTGTTTTCAGGTCTCGTCCATTCTCTCTCTCTCTCTCTCTCTCTCTCTCTCTCTCTCTCTCTCTCTCTCTTTTTGAGCACACAATTTATAAACCATGGATGATATTATGTTGCATTCCATTAACAAATCATTGTAAGCTGCTGGTTGTCTTTTAATCCTGTTTGACATTTGAGGTGTCCAACAGGCTGGATTCTACTCTTATTCTAAGCAGTCACTTCCTACTTCAAACACCTGGAATTATATTTCATGGTTTGTAATGTCTCTTTTTTCTTTTAGGCATTTCTCTTAGCTGCAGTTATGAATCACCACATTCACTTCTGCATGCCCAAACTATCTATACAACATAGAATGAAATCTCTTAGAGAAGGGTCTGCAGGGTGTTAAGGGTCTCAGAATTAGATCAGACCCATAGTGATCTACCTGTTTACAGCCTCCCAAGAGCTGGGATTACAGGCATGCGCCACCACGCCCAGTCTCAATTGCTGTCTCCGTGTGCCCCTGTGGTGGGGCTGGCACAGAAGGCCTGGGGATTGAAGCCCCAGCCCCTGTGCCTGCTTGCAGGTGCTTTAGTCCTTTGAGCTATTTGGCCGAGAATGAAATCTCTTAAAACTACAGCTGAAAAACTCCTCTTCTATTTCGGAACTCTATTTTTATTTTCCAGATGAGCTCTATAATCAATTTTTAAAATGTTTGTTTATTTATGTACTGGTATACTTTTTCTCTCCAAAAGGGTCATAAGTTATTTAAAGGTAAGAGCTCCATGGACTGGGGCTGAAAATTAAATATACATTTAAAAATCTTCAATATCATGCACACATGCATATACAAATCATTAGGGACAACTACAACTATATACTTTATGCCTTTATGAATATAACTACAGAAAAATATAGATAGCAAGCTATAAAAATTTAATAACTCAAAATGCAAAACTAGAAGCTTGGCACTGTGCCAATTCTATAGGTTCTAAAATTTATGGTGGTAATGTTGATAGTGCATGCCAGAGCACTTGCCAGAGATGCCTTGGTTGGAAGTAGGGTTATATTACATTTTGATATAGAGTGCAGCCTCTATTGAAAGCAAAACAAAAAATAAATGTGTGCTAATATTTTAGGACTTTTAACATGTTTTGCAAAATATCCCCCACATTATGGTCTTTTGATATTTTCCATTAACAAAAGATATTATAGTCAAAAATATTTGAGAAAAATATACAAATTATGCCTCCCTTGGAAAGTTACAAAGTAATATGGTATAGCTTAGGTTTCCCTAAGCCTTTTTAAAAGATTATTGGCACTGGGAATAATGGTGCATGTCTGCAATCTCAGTGCTTAGAAAACTGAGGCAGGAGGATAACTGCATGGCCCATGCTGGTCTAGGCCAGCTATAGCAATATAGTGAGTTCAAGGCCAGCATGAATTATATGGTGAGATCCTATCTCAAAACAACAACAAGCACAACAACAACAAAGACAGATTATTTATCCTTCATTATCATTATCTTTCAATTATAATTGCCCTTGGAGTAGTGTGTTTCATACAACAACTATGATTTTTTTAAATCTTCCAGAGAAAATGTTATAAAAATAAAATGTGTGTGTGTGTGTGTGTGTGTGTGTATATATATATATATATACATATATATATATTATTTGTATCTTAAATATTACTTGGAATATACAACTCAAACAGACACATTTAAACTACAACCTTAAGGATAGGATGTTTTTAATACTCTATTCTGGCTTCATAAATGATTCCAGTATCTGTGATAGAAATTCCAGAGCAGGGATGAGAGGTGGGCCCACACTCTATGGAACTGTATGTGGCTCTCCACTGTTTGTATAGAACATAGGTAACCAGAAGATGAGGGCATCAAAGAATACCCTCAGAGTCTAACTGCTGGAAAAGTGGAAGGAAAGATAAAAATGGAAATTTGTTAGATCTCAAAATTCATTTCTGAGGCCATATTCTTTTTCTTGATTATATTTGGTTTAGTTTTAATTTCCTAGTTCTATGTATGTCTGAGATTTTATAATGATTTCTTAAGCAATTCTGTGTCAAGTGCTTTAACTATATTCATAAATAATTACATGATCTTATTTCCATAACGTTGGAGAACTTACTCTCCTAATGTACCTCGCATCATCAGAACTATATTAAATGAGTAACAAGATTATAGCTTAAATTCACTGGTGTCCTAGTTCAGAACATTTAGTTCCAAATATCATATTAGCCAAGATAAAATTTATAGGGATAAATCTAAGAGGTTTAAATTTATTTGTACTTGCTTTGACTATTGCCACATGTTTATGATATAAAATTTTGCTAAATAAACTAATGCATAAATTAGTCTTTAATATTCATAAAAATCTGAAAAATACAGAAGATGACAATAGTTGTTTACTTATGTACTTATATACCTTACTTTCCATCTATCTCTGTATAAACTTATAAACTAAGTAATCTTTAATTTTAAAGTGTCATTTTGATAAAATTATTAACCAACCTGAAAAAAGTCTGTTCTCTTGACGATAAGTTAAGCTCTGAAAATATTTAACTAATAAAATTATCCTGCTATGTGGCAACCTCAAATATTCTAATGTAGCACGACAATAAGGATAATATAGTACTTGACATCTCATAAGGCTAAATAGAAAGATTAAGTAACAGGAAGAGGACTTGATCTGAGTAAGAACCCAAATGAACTTCTGCAATCAATATCAAATGTCTAAACATAAAAGACTGCCAACTTCTCAAAAGGAAAGAACAGCTGCTATGGGGGAAAGGAGAAAAGAAGGAAGGGAATTTTTTTAAATGTATACATATGTAATAGATATAATGTATTTTTCTTGATTATATTTGTTTTAGTTTTAATTTCCTTTAAAGAATTTCCCAGTTCTATGTATGTCTGAGATTTTGTAATGATTTCTTAAGTAATTCTGGGTCAAGTGCTTTTACTATATTCATAAATAATTACATGATCTTATTTCCATAATGTTGAAGAACGTACTCTCCTAACTTACCTCATATCATCAGAACTATGTATCACATATATATGTAATATACACACACAAAGTTGCTAAGATAAGTATATGACTGATTTCTTAGTCCACTGAAAGGAACAGTTAATGCTTATGCTATATGCCTATATCTGGTAACCTGAGCAACCACTTTGAAGATAGCAATGGTAAGATAATAACCTTTGTCAATTTCCTATCATCTTGTTTTAAAATTCTATATCAATTTTATTGATTTTCTTTTCTTTTTTTTAAAAAAAATAAAATGACTACCATACATGGAGCAGACTGGCAAAAGAAGAACAAATAACATAAACTTCCGCCTTTACAACTACCTTTGTGCCGCTTGGAATATTTTGAAACCATCAAGAAGTCACAGTAATTGTAAGGGTCATTAAAATGTTAAAAATATTTCCAGAATTTTGTGAAGAGAAGATAAATAATGATGCTTCTATTTGGATTTTGATTTACAGGATCACCACCATGATCGGAAAAGCAAGACAATTATTTTTTACATGAGTCCTTGTTGATCAACCTCTTATCTCCATTAGGGGACTGTCAGCTGGGGAAACATAACTGTCCTTCCTTAAGGCAACTAGTGGTCCAATGTCTCACTGCCAAAGAAAAAGAAAGGAGCATCCCATTTGTGTGACACCTTTAATGGCCAGAAAATATTTATATAAGAAGAAATAACTCAACCAAGATTTAGAAAAGTAGAAGAGACTCTACAAGGAATGAAACTCATTGGAGTATGGTAAAAGTCTCCCTTTTAATGATAGAGGAATTAACAGTATAATCCTAAAACAGTGTATCTATCTAAATAGAGGTTCTAACTACTTGATTTTACCTACAGCTAAACAACCAAAATGGCAATTCTAACAGAGAATATCATACTATGAAAAACTATGGGATGCTTTCATATATATATATATATATATTCAATCAGAGTTTATAAAATTAAAAAAAGAAATTTTCTTATTGTGCTATGATATTAAGGGGAAAGCTATGAGGTTTTATACCCCTGTTAGATATCTGTCAGAAGATCTGATGCTCAGAGTCCATGGTTAAGTTATTATTTTTCAAGATTGGATAATTCAATTTTACCTAAAGAATATGCCAGGAATTCAATATTTTGAGATGAGATAGAGATAGCCACTAGTTTATTCTGAATGTCTGCTAATTTTAGATACTTGTAATGAAATAATTGCTATGTTTACCTTGTCATAAATTACCACGGCAGATATTAATACCTTTGAGTAACTGCCTATTAATACCTATGACACTTTTCATTGTATGGTCTAGTATAAATTGTGGAATTATATTTGAAGAGAGCCGTGTCTCCTTTAATTTCCCTTTAAGCAAAGAAACCTTATTTTTCAGTTCTATAGTAGAACTCCAGTGAAGGAAGCAAGGGCTTAGTAAAAGGCTGCTGTCATTAAAATCATTCTGAGTTTTCTAGTTGTAGAAGGATAGCTACATGGATTCAATAGTCCTACAATCAAGAGCAAGTATGCACTTCAAAAATGTGAAATTGATGAAAAAATGGAAATTACCTTATTTTAAGGACCTCTGTAGAATTATGACAAAAGTTGCAGCTCATTAAGTATTTGTGTATAGCACCTCCAAATATAAGATCAGTTCATTATAAATGCCCAGGAGACCTTTTCCATGCAAATTCATGAAATAATCCTTCAGGAAGATAACAGTAATACATAATAATACATATATTGAAAGAGAGAGTGAATCAAACTGGTGTGAAAAACATGACCTTCCTCCATAAGGTCAAATATTTTTATTTAGATTTAACACTACAATACAGTATATATCCATTAAAAAAGAAAACTCTATAGTGTATATAAATTATTCCTTCCATTCATCAATTCTTTTCCATTACAGCTTTGGTACAAGATGATTTAGTATATAATTTTAAATACTTTTAGCATCACAAACTCAACACAAAGTACAAAACTAATCCAAATTAGGGATATTATGATCTACACAGTGGTATTCAGTGGTAGGAGAAAATCTTACCTTGATGAATTCATGTCACTAGCTAAGCTATAAAGGCATATCTAGCAGACATGACAGAAATATGCACCATTAACCAGCTAATGTGTGTGTTACTCTTTGTTTATTTTTACAGAATACCAGCAGCAATCATTTGTTGAGAGAACACTTAAGTCCTCAGCCATTTTTCCCAACATGCTCTTCTCTTAAAGGCCATGAATGATATTTGATGAAATGTACCACAGCCAGAGCTCTCAGAACTTGACTTGCCAACCAGTATTGTTCATATTTGCACAGTTTGTCCGGCAGCTAGCCGACATCATGGGGACAGTGCTGGAGGGGCAGTGTGGACCAATCAGCCTAAGGTTGTTCTGAGGGGTTGACGGTGTGATGTTACAGTAAACAGGGATTCCAGGGGCTGGGAGGGACCCTTGGCCCGCCTGGTTAGGTAGCATGATTGGCTGTTGGTATGACTGCTGGGGCAGTCCTTGAGAACCTTGGGTCATTGGCACCTGTAAAAAGACATAAACGAGAGCCCAGGGTGAAAAGACTATTTTGCAATATCCAAGGAACATAATTGTGTTGCAAAAATTATTCATGCTTTGTTTTTCCCAATTTGATTCCCAGCATTTCACATATTAGCAAGTGTCCTATTACCAAGCTACATCCTCAACTCTATTAAAATTTTTGAGTTATATCTAAAAGGTTATCAATATCACTCTTATCATTTATCAGCTATTTTTCACTTCAGGAAGTCATGTAACCTCTGATGGTCTGCACCATTTGCATAATGACACATACTTCAAAGATTCACTAAAAGATTGCTGGATGACATACAGTGCCTCAGACAATATCTTGTCTGACTGTGTGCTCAGAAAAGAATCAGTTCCCAGCTTTGTTCCCCTGCCCCCACCCCTGCTGCTCTCTAGTCGGGATCTTGCACCAAAAGTTTCAGTTTCAAAATATGTGTTCCTAGGCATGTGCCAACAAGTGACTTGGATTAACCCAGTATAAGAAGGGCATGACCCAGATGGGAGGAACTAGAATAGACTCTTTAGGACCACAAATACTTAGGGTAGTTAAATTGAATGGCCAGATAGTGAACTCACTTTTCATTTCTAATTTCAGGCACATCAAGATATAAATCACCAAAGAGTATACAAAAGTTCTTAAAATATTCATCTTGGTTTTATTTGAAAAATGTAGCTGTTAAGCTCCATCAGTGCCTTTTAAGTGAATACAGTGAGTCATTTAAAAATCATATAGCTCAGCCGCATAAGTGTCTGTCTGGCAAGCACAAGGTCCTATATTCTATCACCAATATGGCAATAAATAAATAAATAAATAAATAAATAAATAAATAAAATTTAAAAAAAAAAACTAGCAAATTAAAATTATGCCAAGAGGTTTTTTTGAATGAAAAATGAATGGGAACTTGTTATGAAGCTTTTCTACCAATATGCAGAATTTCACTAAAGGGCATCATCAATAGGACTAGAATTTTCCTCCATGAATAGAAAGCTTATATGTAAACAATTTTAAGGGGAGTCCAATTGCTATCACACATATAGAGCACATACTTGCCGTTTTCCTTTATAATCTTGATTCAAAGTCAACCAGCAACAGTGGTGCAGACAAAAGACTACCACCCACCCAACCAACCAACATAGCAAAATACCCACAGATTTTACTTCAGGAAGTGTGACTTTCTAACCCCCAATTCTGCAGGTTGCTGTTGTGCACCTGATAAGAAGACATTGTTGGGTAGGAGACCATCATGCTTTGCACCGGAGCTCCTTGTTGGCTGCTCATCACACTCTGACTTTGAGGTGGCTGCTGCACTCCCAGTAGGCCTTGGAATCCTTGTTGGCCAGATAAGACTGGCTGATAACCTGAAAAGAAAGGTGAGTTTTTGAAATGTTTGTTTCAAGAAGTACATGGTGCTGCTTAGTGGGGATGACAGCACCTGGTCCCAAGGCAACCTTCAGAAATCCCAGTCTCCTCATCACAAGCATATTACTATTATTTCCTATGAATGGATTTCTTTTCATTTTTAACAGTGGACAAGACTACGGCTTCAAAAACCTCACTGGTCTTCCTACTGTTATGAACCCCATCCAATGAGCACAATCATAAATCCTTCAGGATACCAAAATGGAAGCTTCTCTTCTTATCAGTTGACTGTTGAAAGATGTAAGTTATCCCTTTAATTTATTTTTTGTTGTCTTTTATTTCTATGATATTTGGAGAATTTAGAGATTTTAAAGTTTTTAACAATCAAATTAACTTTTTCATCTTCCTGCAGTATCTCATTTCATGCACCAAACAGCTTAATAATCTTGAATTTATCTTACTTTTAATGTCCCTCTGAATAATGTGACTTGATACACATTAAACTATAAAAACAGGCACCAACAAGTGAAAGAAATTTCACATATTTGTTCTGCTTTATCATTAGCTTCTAAAAGAACAGTTTGGTAAAATAATAGATAATCATATGCATTAGTTAATATACAAAATATTTAAAAGTTCATCAATTGCAACTACCTTCATAGGTCAGTTAGTTAGAACTTTTTTTTTTCGGTTGTTTTTTTTTTTTTTTTTTTTTGGGAATCAGAGATTGAACTCAGGTCTTCACACTTGCCAGGCAAGCAATTAAACTACTGAGCCATCTCCCTGGCCCCTAGATTTTCTTTTCTAAGTGGGCCAGAATTGATTTATTTCATTTTTTAAACATATTCCTCACCATTAAGTGGCTTAAAATGCATTCTTAAAGGAATCGTGAACTTTTCTTATAGATGTTTGAGGAGAAATTATTATTTCAGCAAAAATGGCATGGTGGTAGTGAAACAGATTCACTTTATACTACAAAATAAGGTGATTCCAAAATTTATATAATTCATCACTCTCAGTACTCAAGAATAAGTGAGACAGCTATCCTAAAATAATTTTCTGAGAGAATAAAGTTTTTTTTTTAAAGCTCTAGGTTTTAACATAAGCGCAGAGCTAAGATTTACAACCAAATTTGAAAATAAAACAAAAGATTAACATATTAATTGGAATAATTGGAAGAGCAAGATATTCCAATCAATATGAATCACTGACAAGTAATATGCTGAGTGCACATGAGTTTTAACTTCATATTGAAGAACAAAATTATAGTCTTTACATGAAAATACTTTGTTCTTTTTTTGTGCAAAAATGCACCTTCAGCTGGGCACATTTTGGAGCATGCTTATAATTCTACCTATTCAGAATATCGAGTCAGAAGTATCGTAAGACCAAGGACATCCTTGGACACTTAAGAAGGCTGTTTTCCAAAAATGTTGGGGAGCTGGGGATAAAGTTCAATGACAGGACACTTATCTAGATTATGTGAAGCCTTTTGTTCAATCCTCAAATTGCAGAAAAACAAAAGAACCCAAAACAAAATGAAACAACCAAACAAAAATCTACCCATTATCTGTCTATATTTTCAAAAAGTGGTTTTTGAAAGTCACTGAATTGGGAGATTGGTACAGTTGCCCAAATGGTTTTGGAACAGTGTGTACTTCATAAGGAAGACTTGAAAGAAGAAGTCTGTCAATGTGGGCCACATACCACAATGAGAGGGCTGGCCTATGCTTACAATTGGGAGGTAGAGATAGTATATAATTTTAAAAGTTGCTCATTTATCTTCTTTATGTTTCACCATATTTTAATTTATCCTATTCTATTCTCACAGAGGATATAACTACTATGCTATTTTGCATCCTCGTAAAGACCCCACATATTACCATGGGGGTGAGGATAAAGACAGCTTTTCCTCTGGCTCACTTCTGACCACAGTACACAGCTGAAACTCTTATTCACATGCCAGTGATCTACTTAATAGTATCACCCCAAAGTGCTGCATTCATAATGTATTTGAATTATACAATGGGGAAAACACATCAGATTTGGGAAAATCAAAGGCAACTAAAGTCATGTCACTATGACAACTACCTTTCAGAAGAACTTGTGTGCAGTAGTACTCAAAAAAAATTGCTTTAAATGGTACTTGAAAACAATTCTTTTAGTCTTTAGTATGTACATTTTCCCTTCTAATTCATATACCCAATTGGCTTGAAAAAAGTGATTCTACCTTACCATTCTGTTATGATAATAGTCCAGCTACATCAAGTTCTTTGTAGCATGAATTGTTAAATGTATAAGAAAATACATCCATAAGGTTATAGAAACGTTATGATCAGCTCTTTCCCTTACCATTAGTTCAATAGCAAGAGCAGGCAATATGAATTCCCTGTCAATGTTCATGTAAATTTGACAATAACAGAGCTTTCTTTCTGGCTGTAGTTTCAGAAACAGATTGAAAATGAAAGAAATGTCTTAATATTTTTGGTTTATATTTGATTATAAGGTGAAAAGGTGATGGATCTTTCACAGGACATGTCCTTCTATGAGGTAAACCAAGAGAGAAGATAAAAGAGGGGAAAAGAATCAAGAGGAAGTTGTGTGTCCTAGTATTTGAGGATTATTCGAGTGCTATGTTTGTCTATGGAATCTTTTCACCCTTCCTCAGTCTTTGTTAAAAATTAATTGAGAACAGTGAAAAGAGATTTACTTATTACACCAGCCTTGAAACTATTACACCTTCCCCTCTAAACTGAGGGGAAGGGAGAATAGAGCTGTTATGATATTCAGAAAACAGAATGCCCTGGCAGGCAGAGAAACAAGCATCCTGTGGATGAAAAAAGAATGTTTGCATGTTCCATCCATAAGGCATAGAGCCTGTAAGAGTGAGATTCATCTTCTCTGGCAGCACAAATGCAGCAGCCCTCACCTATCCCTGCCCAGCCCTCTTCTGCATGATGATTTGTGAGCTCTCATGTTCAGTTATGCATAGCAGTAGGCTCTGCATTGGGGTCCCCTGGTAAACACACATTAAGGCAATTGAGGATTTATGTGGGGAGCAAATGCATTCCTGTTTCAAAGGGAAAACTTAAGTGTATGGAAAGCTCACTCTATAGACATGAATCTCATTTATCTCTTGATTCGCTCTTATGGCAAGCAATATACATCTGGAATGGCTTAATTGGGGGTGCCAATTTCTATAAATTATGCCAGGAAAGCGAGGTTACAGAATGGTCCTTAAGACAGGTGGCTGTCTGGAATGTAAATTTGAGCTCTAGTCCAGGAATAGAAAAACAGAAAAGAGATGGCAGTGACCTAAGATTGAACCAACAGTGTCTCCCTGGGACACAGCACACCCAAAGACATGGGTGGCAGCGCTGGTGGCAACCTCCTTATCTTGTCTATTCAAATGAGAGATGTGTTTCTCTTTGTCAATTCTTAGCTGTGAAATGATCACTTTTTCATATTTATTGAGGATTAGCAAGATATAATGCATCATACAAAATAGAAACAGCAACGATCTTCTGCCTTGTAGGCTTGCCGAGATGATAAAGACATTAGCCATTTTTATTATTTCATTTTCAGTCAACATTGATTCAATTTTCAGGTCACATGTGTCATTTATTTTCTGAAAGTAAAAAGATTAGAAATGGACAAATACACAGTAGGAAATAAAAGAATGCACTCTGCTAAGATGGAGAGGTTATAAAATGTAAAATGTCTGAATTGTGTAGGTCTGAAAACCAAATGGGGTTTCATTAAAGCACAACAGCATTTGAATGCTATTTATAGCTTAAAGAGGTTTTGTTAATATTCAGGCAGAATGATATTTCTCCTGATGATGCACAGATATAAAATATCAGAACATAAATTAAGTAATGTAAACGAGTATGATTCTGACTGACATTTTAACTCTTATTTAAGTACTCTTTTACAGATAGAGGGACTGGGGAGATAGCTCAGTAGAATAAGCACTTGCCTGGCCAGTGCAAGGGCTTGAGTTCAATCCCTGGTTCTGAAAAAAAAAATGGAACTCCATTACAGATAGAAAGTTTTGGAATTGAATGAAATGACAAAGAAGTAGCCTATGTTTTGGGGTTTCTGTTACTGTTACTACCATTGTGGGTACAGAGGTTGAAGATGGGAAAAGGGGTAGCCATAAGAATGAATTTCTCAAGTTAATTTTCGCTGTCTTCCCCAATCCACCTAAGTGATGTGATTTACATATGCTTATTAAATGAAGCATTCTTGATGCGTGGAATATCTTTTCAAATGATTAATGTTAATAATTTGCTCAATATAAAAATTACTAACCTTGGACACAAATATCTTTCCAAGTTGCTAAGCAATCACAAAGCTGCTTATGTCTGAATCTTATCTCTGATATGTGAATAAGGTTTGAGGCAAAATTACAGCAATTTGGTAATTTCTTCACTGTTGCATATCCGATGAAGAATATGTAGAAGGAAATGTTTGCCTGGGACTGCTCTCTCTTTTTGCTGAAGTTTTATAGGTTCCTGAAGTATTCCACTTTCTAATATATACCTCTTTGTTTCTCAGTTTATCAATCCCTATACACTTCCATCTGCTTTGAAGTTTTTCCATATAAACAGTCCATATGTGTTGATCATTAAGTCTAAGTCACATAGTGAATGAAGTGATTTTTATATGATAATGTTAATACAATCCTGAGGGTAGTCACTATTACCAAACTCCTTTTGTGGAATAGAGAACCGTGACTGAGTAATATATGGTAAGCCACACATATACTATGAGGGAGAAATGGAATTTACATTGTTGCTTTCTGACTCCAGCACCCAGGTTTTACTCTTGAATTTGAAGTACTATTACTATAAATTCTTTCAATTTTCATAACTCTACGACGATTATTGTACTGTTTTCTTATTAGTGAAAACAATTAAAAGTAAAGTAATTATATTTCACAGTTTTTTGAAAAGGGCACTGTTATTATTAAAGAAAGAAAGAAAAAAAGAAAGAAAGAAAGGAAGGAAGGAAGGAAGGAAGGAAGGAAGGAAGGAAGGAAGGAAGGAAGGAAGGGAGAGTCAAAAGTAAAACATGATTTCAATAAAAACAAATTCATACTACTCAAAAAATACTCAATGGTTAGTTTCTCAGCTGGTGGGATACTAGACAGATCATCACAAATTGGAGCAAGAGCAATGGCTTGCAAACAGATTCCAGGTCTTTCATTTGTTTCATGGATTTCTAGTCCTTAATATTATAATTTTATTTATTTATTTATTTATTTGTGTTTTTTAGGGAAGGGTCTACGGTGTTCAGGCTCTCACTACTAGATCAAACTCATAATGATCTGTCTGTTTACAGCTTCCCTAGAGCTGGGATTATAGGCGTGCGCCACCACGCCCAGTCTCAATTGCTAGGTCCTGGGGCTGTGGCCAGCACAGCATGCTCAGGTCTGGAAACCCCAATGCTGTGCCTACTTTCAGGTGCTTTAATCCCCTGAGCTATTTTTCTGGCCCTTTTTAATACTGTATCTTTTAATACTAAGGCCATTTTAAACAATGGTTTTTCTTCATGATATTTAAAGACTTTATATGTCCACTGGTTTTCTTTCTCTGAGAATGATCTTTAAAATCTTGAAATAGAATGCAAAAAGAAGGTAATTCTAAATATAAGGTAACTGCATATAAGATTAATTTAGTCATTTGATTCTCCTAGGTAACTGGATATCCATAAAATTTACTTGGCCTTTTGAAACAGAGATAATATTTAAAATATCTGGAGGATAAAAATCAGTAAGAACAATGCTGTAAAGGGGTTATGCAAAACATTCGAGAACCTCAGATGAACCTTAAAGAAAACAAGATTCCTAGTTCACTTAGAGACAACTATAGTCTAGAGTTTATGGACTGCAACTGCTATGTTTTGTAATTGAACACTACGGGCTTTCTCCCAAGGCCTATTTCATTACCAAGGCAGTATGTCTACCATAGGAAATCCTTTCCAGTTCCACCTAATTGCAATATTTTGCTGTTTCAGGTAGCTTTGAATGGGGGAGATCAGAGGTGCATCTTTCCATCACAGAGTTCCTGTGGTTTTGAAAAGGCAATGCTCCTTTATGCCTCGCAGAAGTGAATTGGTGTAACAATTACTCCTAGCCTGCAACTCTTCTCTTATATAAAATGAGCAGCAGTCTCAGCAATCACTCAAGGAGACCATGGGTCCTGGGACAGTCAGGAAGTTGTCTGATTTCTCTGGTTTTATACAGACCCTGCCATACAAGAATACAAATTTCAGGTAAAACAACAGAGGCCTAGTGGGATCAATTTTGAAAAATAAGTTGTGTACCTTTTGAGATATTTTGTCTCTGTACCAATCTCACAATTTATGGACTTTAAAACCCTGAGTAAGACCTTCAAAAGAAGAAAGCAGTACAGCTTACATTAGAAGACATTTTAAAAAAAATTTCAAACAATTAGCTGTAAAATAAAACATACCTAGCTGGGAATTCACAATTAGGCACTGTTCTGCTGATACATATGATGTGAAATAGCAAAACATTGTTCTAAAATTTGACCAAAGGGAACACAAGAAATTACTTCTTTTGTTTTTTTTTTAACTGTTGAAGCCCATCATGAGTTATTTCACCTTTGATGCAAACACGTGCTTTCACCTCATATATTGGCAGCCACTATACTCATCCTCTTACCTTTCCTCAGTATTTATTATTTCATAGTTCTAATTCCTGAGGAGTGTGGTGCCCTGTGACCTGTGGAGAGACTGCCTCGGAACGGAGGTAGTGCAGTGCATGTCCTGGTGAACACCAGTCTACACTAATGAATTTTGGGGAAGCTGCGACAGGCCCTAAGTAGAATAGTGCCTCCTGAAGCAGTAGGTTTTCTTCGTACTTGCTCTTTTGCTCATTAGCTTTCATACTACACACAGTGTAATTCTTAAAAGCCTCTTTACCATCCCTGGAGAACATCCATGCATGGGTCATTTTCTAATGGCAGTACACATCAGAAGAACCATCCTATTACAGCAAGCTCGGGGGCCTCTTCACTGCAATTATACCATCCTGATCCATGTAATCACAAACACAAAGCTGGTTTTCTTTCTCTCTTTTTCTGTCTGTCTTTCTTTTTTTTTTTTTTTTAAATCAGGGCAAACATGAGAGACATTGTTAAATGACTAGAGGAATGGATCATGCACGGAATTTCAATGAATGCCTCTGAGGGAAGCAGCATTGAATTTCATTTTAAATGGAAGAGGCTGTCATATTATTGAAGTAATTCTCTGAACTTTCCTGGCCCATAGTGCTGTGCTGACAGCCAGAGAGCTTCAACAACCCAGAGGGAGAGAAGGCTGCCTGAAAGACTCGCAAACGTTTCACTTGCTTAATGAGGTTGAGCAGCTTAGAAGAAAATGTGACATTCTTATACCTCAGCTGGCAGTGTTAATTATGGACATACTTAAAACCCACCTGGGGGGCAGCACACTGCGGCTAAGGCAACACACGGGGCTTTTCCCAAGACCAAGCTTGGGGCAAAGTGAAGATGGAGAAAGGTTATGAAACCCGGTGTTACGATAATATTCCTCCTAGTGAATATCTCCATTGAAGAATTACTGTTGACCAGCTGACTAACAAAGGATGTACATGAGGTCAAAAGTCACAAGGTCAACGTCACTGTGCTTAAGTTACTGTCACTACTGCATGGTTATAGGCTGTAATTCGGTTGTAGGAATCTATCTGAAAACAAATACTAGTCACTGATTCAATCCATACAAATCAACCTACCACTAAAAAGTGGAGAACCTATTTCATAGGCAATACATGGTAAATCGAAAGTGCCCTTTTTAACATACAAATCCTTGAACACTAATCTTCCTATGAAATCTTTAACTTCATGGAGATAGGATTCTTACTCAGACAGTGTTCGAGTGCTGTCTTACCAGCCATAGTTGCTCTCATGTTAGAATGTGAGGGGAGGAAAGAGCAATAAAACTCACAGAGACAATGAAGTGAACTAAGGTAAGGTGGTAGGATGGGAGCAAAGTGACAAAGAAAGACAATATAAGGTGTCAAAAACAGATATCAATGAGTTCAACTGCATCACTTCTTGGATTCATATAAAAAGGGAATAATTATACCATAATCTTGACTGTAATGGTCTTCAGGGAAACTGGGTATTTGAAAAAAAAAAGTACAGAATTGTGAAAACTATGATCAAAGAATGTAAATATTTAGAGATGACAGCAGGTTAGTAGTAGGTACAAATAGAAAGGAAAGAAATAGAGTCTACAGCCTTAAAAACAATATTATGAAATGGAATTTAATGCTGAAAGATTTGGGCACCATGCAAGGTATGTAAGAACAGTGGTAAAATGATGGACAGTAATTTTATAAAGATTCTTCAGGAGTCTCTAGTGAAGTTGGATAACTAGAGATTGGGAATCTATCAGGAAGCACCAGCAATAACCTAAGGCAGGGATAATGAAGGTACACCGAAAGCAATGTGGTGGGGATGGAGAAACCAGACACATAAAAGAGATAGTAGCACCTAAGTGCTAGAAGGCAGCATCTGTGGGGTCCAGGGGTAGGCCCTGGGAAGGAAAAGCCCAAGCATAGGCACTGGGTTTGGGAAAGCAGTAGACTAGAGCTCCTCAAGGCCAAGAATAAAAGGATCCAGTAGATCAAGGTGATCAGAAGACAAGTAAAAGGGTTTGGAATTTAGGGAAAGCATTTTTTAAGGTATATATTATGAAATCATAGTTTTTCTTGAGATGAGAGTGAGTGCAGACTGGGATTAGCAAAATGGAGCTAAGAGAAAGAACAGAATTCAAACACTGAGCTGAGAAAAAGACAACTAAATAGAAGAAAGAAGCGGGGTAGAAAAATTAGAACTAGAAGACAAAAGCATAAAGAAAAACAAGGGAGGAACATTTCATGAAAGACAAATGTGATAATCACTAGCCCTTCAGAACTGTCGAAGAAGGGAAAAAAGTAGATCCCAGGTTCATAAAATACTAGTGACCTTCACAAAAACAAGACCTGTGATAGGTAAATCAGCTTAAGAGAAGAGAAAATATTCTTGTGATTAGCTTGACAATGAGGTAAAGTGCAGGGTGGGTGTGGCCATCAGGATAATTTTAAGGGATTTGTTTCTGTTAGTTTTCTAATATGAAATAATGGTAAGAATTTTTATATTTTTAAAGGAAACCAAAGAGGAAGAGATTAAACATCTGGGAGACATACAATCATCTATGTATCTGCCATAATTCATAACACACTGAACATCAAATGTGGCTTATAGCTAAGAAGGTTGGGATGTGGACGACTAACTTTGCTTCGGTCTTATCATCTCACTGGTAAATACTCATTTGACCCAGTAATAGAGTGTCCTGGCTCTACCCACCCTATTAACTTTGTTGAAGACACAAATCAGCTCAGAGAGCTCATTAAGGGCCACTAAATAATGTAACATAATGCTAGGAAGGCAACACAAGCTAATCAAAATAACTTAGGACAAATGTATGAAAGAAAGATACATTTATCTTAGGAACATGATTAGTGCTCTTCACTCTACACTGAATTGTAACATTTCAAATTTATCTTGATAGAGATGAATAATAAACCCACATTTCTATAAATCTCCACTCAGAATTAATTATGGGGATTCGTATGAAAAAATGAGCTGTGTGGTGATGTTTCCATGACATTGTTTGCTATGATTTTCCTTTAAGGTTCACATAGATGTTTCAGTCAGTTTTGAATTTCAGGGTGTCATAAAGTTAAAAGGTCAATTTGTTTACATTTCATTACAACCCAAGAGCAACTTGTTTTAAAGATAATCGACCGCATAGCACATTAAAAGGAATAAGATTAGCACAACTGAGCTTGACGTAAATTTATGTATCTAACCTGTCACCAATGTTTTCCAGGGAGAATTCCATGCTAAACATTTCTAAAGATGTCGCTGTCTTTTAAGTTGGAGCAACATGACTTCTGATTTTGTGTTTTTCTTCATGAATATTTCAATAAATGACCCCATAGTAGAATCTGTGGGTGCCAGAGATGTCACCAAGCCAAGCAAGAATAAAGAGTTATTTTCTGTGCATTTACACAATCAAGTAAATAATAATTTGTAGTGGCCCAAGGAGATAGCTCTAATGTTACTATGTAGGGAACTATGATTTAAAATGTAGTGTGCAGGGGGCCTGCCCCTTAGCTCCGTTCTTTAAGTGGCTGCTTCAACAAAGCAGTCAGGCTCAGGTTGCTGTGGTTCAATCCCCACAACTCAAGCCAGCCAAACCTGCCTTGAAGGCATTCGGAGAAAAAAAAAAGTAGTGTGCATTGCATTGAGGCAACATCAGAAGTAAACAGGCTTGTCCACACAGATACACATATGTCTATCTTTTCAGCTGGCTGGAATTCAAGTTCCGGGCAGCACTCAAAACAGAATTCATAATATAATAAAAGCAAAACTGAAGGGCAAACTGTGTGTCCTGAAAACTTCCATAGACCTTTAGGATACGCTGCCTTCACGTAACAGGGCATTTTCATTTTTTTTAATGGCTTGCTGCAGGGGAAGGAGAAAAAAGATTTAGATCATTCACTTGTCCCTTCACACTAAGATATGCAAGGGTAATCTTTGAATCTCATCATGGTTCAAAAGTGCTTTTTTTTGCGGAACTGGGGATAGAACTCAGGTAAAAGTGCTTTTAAGTATCAAAAAGGAGGAGTATTTTATGGTGATAACAAACCTTGCTGCCTAAGGTTTGCTTTCAGAGTACCAAAGGGTTCCTTCACAAGGCAATGCCAGATCTTACAACCCATTTTAGAGGGAGCTCTGTTCCAGGGGCAGCCCCGAACTTCAGCCTTATGCGATGATGTAAACAGTTGCATAGCAGAGGCTGACCACCTGGATGCTAATGACCAACACATGGGACTAACTTGCCTTTGCTCGCTGCATTCTCCACCTGCCTTGTGTGACCTTCAGTCATATCTTGTTAGTTACAAGGTTCTCAGTCCTCAGGAAAAAAGAAGCATTTATGTGACATATTCCTGCCTGCACTTGTATGCTGTGTTTGTGATTCATTGGTGGCATTGGAAAAGAAAGCATCCTGTCACACTAACCACATGAACACTCCAGTGGAGCATAATAGAAAAACTAAGCAAATACACACAAATGTAAAAGGAAAGAATGAAGAAATAATTCTGCACAGAAGAGAAGCTCAGAACCTGAAGCAAGAGGGGCAGCAGAATCAAATTTATCATCATAGTAGAATAAAGAAAAGCATGATCAGACAGTCGCTGATTTCTCTCATTCCTTTTGCCTGTGTGAGATAAAAGTTCCTTCTAAAAACAAATCAAGAGAATATAGCCCCGTTTTCTAATTTACCTCTCACTGTTGAGATGGGAGCAATTACAGATCCTAAACAGTAAAAGGAGAAGGAAAGCTGGGAAGGACCCTCGAAGGGTATTTGGGATAAGAAAGGAAGAGTGTATGTGAAACCAATTAGGATGCATTGTGCAGCCAGTGAAGTCCTTGAGAAGTCAAACTACATTCTTTCAGTGTTGGTTTTCTTAGAGCAGAATCATGAATTTGCTGACTCGTGGTTATGATTCCTTGTCACTGCACCCTAACCATCATTTGAACTACAAGAAGGACAAAGGAGAGCCTGGACTTCATCTACCTTTGCTTACTACCTCTTGAGGTGATACAGAGTTCCTAGTTCTTGTTTTGCTGAGCTCCTTCTTGGCCCTTAGCCTGTGCCATATGACTTCATTATGAACAACAGATTATAAGATATCTTCCTGGTCCAACAAATACTCAGGAGTGGAAAATGCTATTTGCATAGGATCACACATCAGATTTCGTAAATATTTTTTTTGCATTTTAGGGAAGGGTCTACAGGGTGTTCAGCGTCTCACTACTAGACTGGACTTGTAATGATTCACCTGTTTACAGCCTCCCAAGAGCTGGGATTACAGGCACACCACTACACCCAGTCTCACCACATCCCATCTCAGAGTGCCCTGGGGTGGGGCTGGCATGGCAGGTCAGGATTAGACCCCTGGCCCCTGTGCCTGCTCGCGGGAGCCTTAATCCATTTGGCCAGTCCTTCATAAATTAGTTTAAATCCCATTTTCCTGTTATTCACTGCTCCAACATACAACTCATACTTCCTCCAAATATGACAGGATGGACCACTTGAAAAATTTTTGCTTGTTAAATGTTCACATTAGGAATTGTGTTGTGTTATTTGGCAACAAGGCACAAATGCCTCAATGTTGAACAAAATTATTGTTTTCTTCTTATCTCATACTAGTTCTGTTTTTAATCCTGTGATCCCTGGAGCCTGTTAGGATATGTCTTAGCTCTGTAAATTTTAGCTCTCCTATGATGCCTTTGTTAGGTACCCATAAGCTTTTCTACAGTAACATAGAATAGGCCATTAAGGGGGAAGAAAGAAAACCTGTTGGAAGTTCAACAAACCTATAATGAGTTATAAAAAATGAGATCAAACTATGTCTTTTTTTTTTTTTTTTGGTACTGGGAATCAAACTCAGGATTGCTGGGTAGGTGCTGCATCACCAAGCTTTATCCCCAGCCCCAGCTCATCTTTTTAGAAATTTTCACTCATATGTATCCCAATATTTAGAACTACATATTAGTATTAATTTTCCAAGAGAGTAGTCTGAAGAGAACAGGTAGGGGATCATTATAGACCATACTTGTACAGATTGAAATGTGGCAAGTAAGCATTCTCCTTTTCTTCATTGTAAGCTAACACTGACACATATTTATATGAGTTACAGTATCATTCGGTACAAATATTATTTTTATTTTATACGAACAAAGTGAAGTACAGGGCAATGGACAGATTGTCTAAAGCCATAACCTACAAGAGTCAGAATTAGGACATAGACATTGTAGTGATAGTGTTCCAGTGAGCTCAAGGTCCTGTCAGACCTCAAAATCTAACCTAATGATTCAATGTGAAGCAATATTAATGAAGGCAGCACAGCCAAGAGGACATGCAAATTAGGGGGGCCAACAAGCTAGAGAGGCACTGTGTCCTTTAAGTCTGCAACTGTTAGGGAGGAAATCAGTGCTACCAGAAGCTGAGTAGAGGGTCCACCTGCCAGAAGCAGCTGAATTCGCAGGCAAAAAGGCAACATATAAGGAATTCGGCTTGCTTGCTTTTCTGTCTTTTGACATCTTGCTACTGAAGCCTTCTACTAGCACAACCTGCCTTTAAGCCACAGGACAAAGGCACCTGAGGGAGGTACTCTGTTGAGTCAGGAGAGAAGGCTAGAGAATGTCTAAGTGAAATGAAGAAGGACGAATAAATAACCAGTGTACCCCTCCTCACCAAAGATTACAGAAATGCATTATTATGTCAGGAAGCACTTCCCACGCTACTGAACCAATCTACTCAAATGAAGATTTTTTAAAAAGCACTGAACAATGCTTTTAGTAGAGTACTGTCTCTTGCTTTTACAGAACTATTCCCCCTCAGAAATTATTCTATTTAACACCTGATAACACATCAGAATATGCACTTAGCATGACTGTTTCAGCAATTAAGTAAATGTTAACTCTCAAATTGATATGTCATTAGGTATTATGGTAGAATATTTGACTCATTGCCCTAATGGTTGCCTTTCCATTTGGAGGAAATGGCAACGCTTGTAGGGAATTGATAATAACTTAGCAAGCATTATTAAGTAATGCCACTGTTTAAATATCCTGTAGGGAAAAAGGTAAAAAAGTTAAATTATGATTCAACACAAGCAGTACTACTCATTTTGTAGAATTTGACATTTTCCTTCAGTGGCTACTGAAATGGATAGAAATGAGTGAAGAATTTTTCAGGTGAAATAGAGAAAAAAAGAACATCTAGTTGATTTCTATAATGTTTCTATAATATTGTTGCATGCTGCAAGCTCATTTACTTTTAGGTTATTGTAAAGATTTATGTATGTATTTATTTGGTACAGGGTCTCACTATGCAGCTCAGACTCACAATGATCCTCCTGTCTCAGCTGCTGTAGCCTTGGGACAGGCATGCACCACCACCAGCAAGGTAAAGTAGTATGAAACAATACTGAAGTGAGGTTTTAAATAATGTTTTTTGGGTAAAGTCTAAGAAGTTTGTGTTTCCTTGTGGAAAAATAACAGGCCCATATTGAGACAGACAAGCAGTTGAATGTTAATTCTTTCACCCACTGGCTTTGTAACTGGAAAATTATCTAATATTTTCAAGCTTTCATTTTCTTGCCTATAAAAGGAGAAAAAATAATTTCCAAATTCTTAGAGCTCTTGTAAAAGTCAGATAGTTATCAGTTAATATGACTTGTTTAATACATGGCATTTACTGCATAGGACTTTGCATTAGTTATCAGCAAATAGGGTGGAGTAAAAGGAGACATTGTTACTTCCTGCAAAATTATAGCTTAAAGAAAGAATAAAATGGATGTTGGTTACACAAAGATGAGTCCCATTCACCAGAAATAAACAAATAATGAAAAAACAGAAAAAAAAATGAAATTCTTCTCTTAGCTGACAATGCTCAGGCTTCAGTGTGTAAATTTTCCCTAAGAGCCAAGGTACAGTCATCAGGTGCCATCCACATGGAAGAGACCATGGTTCATTCAATGAACGTGTTTTTCTGCCCTTGGATTATACAGAAATTGTAATCTCTAGTAGCAAAAGTCACAGAAACTGCTCTGAATATGAAGGTGGGCAAAATTCCCAGCACAGCAGAGAGTAGATAAAGCAAGCAGGTTGCAGCTTGCTAGCAGATGTCCAGGCAGGAATCATTTGAGCAGGCTGGCAAGCCTGGACATCAGCTCATGGATTTCTGGGCTGTAATTTTTGGGTACTCAGGCTGCTGTGTTACATAGGGGATCTAGCCATGAGTATTACAAAGCCTCCCCAAAATCAGAGGCTTCTTGCTTCCTAATAAGAAAAAAAAAATTTCTCTCTACCTTTTGTCTCCTGATCAAAGTTATGCTTACACCTCCCATGGCTTTCCCATATGATTCCCCAGGAAAAAAGAGCTGTCCTTCATCTGAGGCCATCTTGGAGCCAAAAGGTGGTGAGTGTCCTCTGGAATCAAGCAGGGTTACTTCTGGATTCAAAGACAAAGAGACTGAATGCCTTTCAGTTCTTTGCATTGCATCAAAGAAGAGAGGTGAGCAGTGTCCCCCTTCTCTGATTCTCTCGACAGGGGCTCTTACTACCGGTGCATCCCCTAACTTGTTAGACAAGGACAACGCTCCCCAATACCAAGCATATGTCAGTCCCTTGTAAAGATATAGAGAATCTTTCTCTTCACAGATATTTCTAAACCAAACAATGTGTGTGAGATTATTAAAGTAGTGATGTTTTTAAAAAGCATGTTTTCAATTAAAATGTTGTGAAATGCATTTTAGTATTTTAAAAAATGCAAATGTTTAACAATACTCATATGTATAAACCATTTAATTTGTCTTATTTAACAAATAACATGTGATGCTTAATTTACTTTTTATTTAACAATGCTAAAATACCAAGATTTATGAACAGATAACTTTTGAAACGTTGGCTTGAGGATCAAATGAATAATAAGATGGACACTGAATTAGAGAAACACTATCAAAATAGACAAAACATTTTAGAATTTGATGTTTGCAATATTGCACATTATGCTTTTAAAAAGCAAAATGATTTTGATAATTTGTATGTGTTTCTAATCTATGAGATAAGACAAAAGAACTCATGTTGCTCAGTGCAAGCAGTTATCCACAAAAATCACATTAAGGATTATACATAGCCTTTACTCCTAAACAAAAAAGCTTAATTGAAATAAATGTCACTATTTCCCTGTTTTAAACTTTTAAATGTCCTAATTTATTTTTAATCACTAGCCTTTACTTAATGCACATTCAAAAACCATTATGTAAAGTGGAGATTAAAATCTATCTCTGTCTTCTAACAGTGTTTGAAATAAAACTTAAAAAAATTATATATATTATATTTGCTAATGCAGCTACTGTAGTGTAATTATTCATGGGCCTTTATTCAGTCTCAAATATGCATGGATTCAGACAAAAAATACTACAGTTACTATTTCTGTATATATGGGCACACACACACACATATATACACACACAAACACATATATAATTAATACATAGGCACATGTATATATGTTTGACATATGTACATGGATATATATCTTACATGTCTAAAGTATATTTTTATGACTATGGTAAAGATTACTGAAATGAAATAGAAAATGTTATGCATTTTGAATTTTTCATAAATTGCATTGGGGCATTTTTTTTTTTCCGTAACCAGTGGCTTAGGGGCCCGGGAGATGGCTCAGTGGAATAAGTGCTTCGCTGGCAAGTGCAAGGGCCTGAGTTCAATCCCCAGTTCCTCCAAAAAATTAAAAAAACACTGATCAATGGTTTACTATGTGTAAAAGTTGAAAAATGTATGGCTTAGAATGGAAAATTAAAATAATTTGTCAGCTACTAGGTTTCAACCAGTATCAAGGAGTAAGCAACAGAGTCAAGTAATGCTTTTTTATGTGGTTTTTATTTTATTAGCTATTCATTGAAACTATATCCTTAAAGCAATTTTGGGGTGGGATAAAGGGGTTTTATTAAATGGATGTATCAGTTTTCATTAAATTGAACAGAAACTTCCAGAAATCCTTCAGTGCAGAGTTTAATAATTCCTGTTTAATTTTTTCATTAATCCTTGAAAGGGAAAGAAGAGGACAATAAAATAATAAACAACACTGGTCACATGATTACCAGTCAAATGCACAGAAACTAAATACGAATCATAGTGAAAAATTTGGTAAGATTGTTGAACCTTTTTTCCTAGTCAGTAGTACCCAGGCACACAAGAAAGAATTTGCATAAAATTTCCTGGCTTTAGAAGTCCCAGAAACCCAGTCATAAAATTTTTAATGCAAAACTCCTGATCCAGCAGGAGAGATGATCAATTCTCATTCTTTAACATTCAAATATGTTATAATTCAAATTGAGCCTGCTTTTCACTCCACTCCTTTAGCAAGCTGTGAAGTATTACAATGGGACAGAAAAAAGGAAGAAGCAGTTGAGGAATTCACCAGCATCACAATTGCACTGACAAACAGCAATGTCACCCTGATAGGGCCAGCCCTGTATGACTATTCAGGAGATAATAAAGAAAGATGCTTCACAGATTTTTTTAAAGCTATATGCAGAGTGGAAGTTATCCTAGTAAGACAGTGCAAAATACATAAAGTATACCATTTAATTTTTTCACATAGTAATATTTCTGGCCAAATTGTTAATTGCTTCTCATAGGAAAAACACTTTTAACTCATGTGTAAGCACATGTATAGGGTATCATGTCTGCATCATGTACGATGAATAACCACTAAGACAATATGCAATGTATTAATTATTCGAACTGTGCTAGCAATTTGTTTTGAAACTGTCTCATTGCTATTTGTTTCTCGATAAAATTGTTTTTAAAAATGTGTAAGCATATATTGAGGAGAACTCTCCATTTTGTCACAGGTACATCATGAGATATTTACAAGGACCTGAGCAGTTAAGCTTTTATACTGCACCATCAATGTGACTTACAGCAGGGCCAGGATGCTTACAAAAGCATTTGATTAAAATAGAGACCTCTCAGAGTCTCCTGGTAGAAACATCAGCTTAGTTTATAATGTCTTGATAATGATATCAAAGAAAACAAAGCAACACATGCCCGTATTTATATAGATGTAGCCGAAGATATACATAATAATTAGTTTCATTATTAACTTACTAAAACCACACATAGCTATTTCTTCAGAGAATAAAATATTAATTAACGAAAGTTGGTTGCAGCAGGTAAGGGCTCTTGGAAAGCTAACATGATGAAATTTTATGAACAATAACTCCTCAATGGCCTGGCAAGATTATGATGAAGGACATGGTAGAGCAGCTTAAAAATAAACGATTATAACTGCTCTACCTAGGTAGGCATATGATTTCTAACACCCATTGCTGCACACATTTCATGCCTAGACTGGTCAAAACATTTTTGGGGAAAGAACCCAGAACAATCATTTGTTTTGTTTCTAACAAATAATTGAGTGATGACAGACAATATGACATAGTAAAGAGCCAGACTTCGAGAGAGAGTCCTGGAATATCCTGCTGCAGGTCTTGCCCATGAGCAACTATTTTCATTGTCTGTATCAAAGGCAGTGACATGACTCTCAGAGAATGAAGGCTAGGTGATTCCACACCCTGAAGGATGCTGCTTGTCATATAGAAAGCACTCAGGTTGCTTATGATTATAATTGTAAAAATGATTTGAAGTTAGAAACTTCTTTACTGCTAAGAGTATGCCAGCCCCAGGTTTTGCTGAAAAGCCCTCACACACAAATAATGTTTTCTCCTCCTGGTGATGTAGGTTTAAAACTTATTTTCATTTTTATTTTACTTTAATGAAAAAGAAATATTCATCTATACCCTACTTTAGGCAAAAATAATTGCAAAGGAATTCTGCCAGGCTGTGCTACAGAGGTGCAGTGCATGCTCCATGTTCTCAGACTCACAGTCTACCCATCAGCTAACTCTTGGCTGCCATCTAAGAAAACTGCAGTCGCCCCACACAGATAGTGACCAAAATAAAGTGCACTAAGGTGAGAGGAGGATTACATCTGATGCAGTAAGTTCACTGGACCAGAGAGAAAGCACGCTAGCTTTGAAAATGGCATAGGGGAAGCACGGTAGCGACTCTGAGGCTGATGGGTCCACCCCTCACAATGCACTCGCCTCTGAGTACAGAAAGGATCACAACTGCCACGATCATTATCACTGAGCTGACCACTGACCAACTGTTTGGCCACCTGACCATCGGTGTACAACTCTTACTCCTCTTTTCTCTCTCTCTCTCTCTCTCTCTCTCTCTCTCTCTCTCTCTCTCTCTTTAGGGCAGAGTCTACAGGGTCTTACTACATGATCAGACTCATAGTTATTCTCCTGTTTTCAGCCTCCCCAGTGCTGGGATTACATGCTTACACCACCATGCCCAGTCTCAATAGTCTTTTCAGTGAACCCCAGGGGCAGGGCCGGCATGGCACACTGGGGATCGAACCCTGGTGGATGCACTCTGCCTGAGCAGGCTCATTAGTCCACTGAGCTATCAGGTTGTTCCTTAACGTTTACTCCTACATATGGCTCTGAGAAAGTACTTAACTTCTTTTGGTTTTCAATTCCTCACCATTAATATAACTATAAATTTTAGAAGATCTGCTTTATTTGGACAATTAGGTAAGTAATTGCTCTCACACAAATTTCTTAAGTCTTTGTCAATGTTCCCCAGTTAAAATCTTTCTATCTCCCTTCTAGGAGCAACCAATACTGACACTGGTACATCAGCTGACGTCTCCAATGCTTAAATTAACCCTTGAAATGATTGAGCCATATTTCTGAGTAGATAAAACCAGTTGTGGCCAAAATTAGATTTTAATGGCTTGATGCAACTGTTGCATTTGTTACTTACAAAGATACTTTGGAATCTGGACCAAATTTGATATTAGGTCATAAAAAAAAAAAAAAAAAAAAAAAAAAAAATTGGGGCCAGAGAGATAGCTCAGAAGAATTAGTGCTTGCCTGGAAAGTGCAAGGGCCTGAGTTCAATCCCTGGTTCCACCAAAAAAAAAAAAAAAAAAAAAGAATCTTGCGAGTTGTAAACTAGGTATTTCGGTGTCTGTTAGTGTCATTGGGCAGATGCCCAATAAATGCATTAGGGTAACATGAACAGAATTCCATTTTAAAGTTGTGTGACATCTTCTCTCTATCCAGTTAATCTAAATTATAGCAGAAGTTACAAAGGCTATACCTACCATTGTGCATCTGAGCCAAGTAACTAACCTAAAATCCCAGTGGAAAGAACTATGGTCCTCAACAATTCTGACTGCCAGTCCTAGCCAAGTGTAACTCCTGGTCTTAAGGAGAAGCAGTCATAACTCAGAGAAAGAACATTGTTGGGCTGGAGACATAGCTCAGCAGTCTAAGCACCTTCCTGGCAAGGACAAGGATCCAGGGCTGATTCCCAGTGAGGGCAAGCTGTACAGTGAGACCCTGTACCAAATAAATAATTAGATATAAAATTTTTTAAAAAATTTAAAAATGAAAGAATATTCTTTTCCAGGAGAGCCTTAGGTCACACACAGATGAGCTCTTGTGGTTTCACGTAAGGAACATAATTCCAAGCTCCTCACTTTCTTTTTCTTTTTTTCGGAACCGGGGATTGAACTCAGATCCTTGCCTTTGCCAGTCAAGCGCTTATCCTACTGAGCCATCTCCCCGACCCCACTCCTCAATTTCTTTAGGCTAAAAATGAAAGTACACTAGTGACTCTTCAGCTCCATCAATTTATATCTGAATGCTTTGCCAGTGTTTATGGATATTCTTTTGCTTTAATTTGGAAATCCTCTGTACTAATTACTATTAAGTCATTCTATTTATCACACGAACAGTGGGTTCATTGACTAAAATGATATAACCTTCCATTAAAACCTAAAACAAATGAAAGATACGATGAGGACATAGAGAACCATGACATCTGACTACATTGAGCAGGTTACTGTCGACAATTTTAACATATATTTAATCCTTATCAGGCTATCTACTATATTTAAAAATGGTGCTCAGCAGTTATATCAATAAAAAAATGACAGAATCATGGTTCATCCTTGAAGACCCATAATGAAGTACATTCACCCTTCTCAAGGCTGGGTATATCTCCAGACCTTTTTCAACAATCTTTTAAGCCAATGGTAGCAATTGTTTGGGTGTTATTAATGCTTTTGTGATGAAAAGAACCACATGTTATTGCAGAAGGCTCTCTTCCAAGATCTTTCAGGTAAGAAAGAGACTGCGTTTCCTAGAGTGAGGGCAGCCTGAGCTACAAAAGCATCACAATCTCCCTCAGACTAAGACTGCTGAGCCTTTTCACTGACATTTATCCTTAAGGAAACTAACACTGGTTAAACCAAGGCTACTCTTTATTATGCCAAGCTAGTGAAAAGAAAAGTCATGAACAAACAGAGTAATTTTAGACCTCCACAGACCCAAGATATTCCTTCTTTAAGATAATCAAAAAGCCATTGTCTGAGGCTATGTTTGGAAACAGAATTCATACCAAACAAATTTAGTTTTTGTTGCAGAAGAACAGAAAGACATATTTTTCAGATGAATATATTATAGGCAACAGACATGAGAAACTTCTAGTTCCTTCAGATCTGCACAGGTGCAATGGATTGTGGTAACTGAAACAGCAGGACAATGATGGGCAGTGAGTCACCTGGAATGTGAGACCTCTTTTTGTGGACTACATACTCCAAAATGCTAGGAGAAACATACACTTCTTATTTTTCTACATAGGTGTAAAGATTTGTATGTTTCAAAGATGAAAGACCATATACACTTGTAAGTAATCACCCCTAGACTGTTTCCCCATTAAATTGCTTTTTCTACTTCTTAGCAAAATAACATGGCTTTAGCTATAGAAATGTGCTCTTTCCTAATGCAGGTAGCAATTCAAGCAGGTGGCAAGCCAGTGCCTAAATCATCAATAAAAGTTCTTGGAAAAAAGGCTTCATCCTGAGCCCATCAGCATAAGACGACCAGGAATCAAACTATAGGCTGAAATATTATTACTCATTTCAGCGGGGGAGATCATGGAATAGAAGAGCCACAGAGTATCGCACTAATAAAAGACAGTAAAACTAGGGATTACAGAGAATATTTAAGTGCAGTAGTGCTTCCGTAGGCTTAAAACAAAGCGAGACTATATCTAGCTGTCACATCCTATCTGGACCACACAACTGAATCCAGGTCCTCTCTTCTTTGGAACCACAAAGTTGCAATAGATGTGGAATGCTATGATTTAAAGCACCGATCTGAAGGTCTGAAAATTGGGGTGCACACTGAGATTGCTACACTATTATAACATCGTAACTGAAGTTTTCCAGACTGAACTGAAATATTACATTGTTACACATAGAATTTTAAACAGCGAAGTTTGATATTCTGTAATGTGAAAGGGTGAGATGCCTCAGTGAGTGAAAGAGTTGCACAGTAGCCAATAGAGTGAGCGGGAGAGGATTTCCATAGTCCCTCTAGCATAGTCCGTGCTTAGCATACATGCTGTTTCCCGCCTCTCTGTCATGTGTCTAGCTGTGCTCCCATGGCTTCATGTCATCATAGATGGGACTTTTCAGGTGCAGCTCCACCTAAATAAAGTGTGTGAGGCTAGGATTAAAGGTGTGCCATTGCTGAATGAGTCCACTGATCCTTTTGGCATTGTTCTGGGTAGGGCTAACGTGTCCCAGCTAGAGACAATATAAAAGGACAGAAAGAACCTATTGCTTGTCATGTGCTGCTTGATTCTTCCCTATTTACTGCCTTCTTTCAAAACGAACTGTTTCTCCTTTGTGATGCCCCACTGCCGTGCCACCCTGCCCTAGAACCAGCCAACTGCGAACTGAAACCTCTACAAACCATGAGCTAAATAAATCTGTAACTTTGGGTGTTGGGTACTTTGCCTTAGGAAGGAGAAAAGTAACTAAGACACCCATTACTTTTGCTCTTGATTTTATATTTTTCTATCCTTCCAGCCTGAAAAATGGCTTACATACTTCCACTTTCTCATTCAAAATTAACTTTTACTTTTTCAATGTATAATTTATATAATCGCAGAGAAAAATTGAGAGAAACAGAGAAAAAGGAGAGAGAGAGAGATAAGAGAGAAAGACAGAAATGAGAGAGAGAGAAAGAGAAAGACAGAGAGAGAGAGAGAGAGAGAGAGAGAGAGAGAGAGAGAGAGAGAGAGATTAAGAGATTTCAAAACTAACTGGTAGAGTTCCCTTTACTTTCCACTTAGGCTTAACTTGATACTAAATTCCTGTTTTAGCCCTTTGTACTGCCAGTAGTGCATAAAATTCCCAGTTGTCTTGTCAACCAAAGTTTTAACATGAATTTAATGCTGTAAACTCTCATGCTGCTAAGTAAAGAATATAACAATTTGAAATAGTGATTAATAATAAAATTGTTACAGCAAGAATATTATAATATAATAATTTAGAAGGTCTTCATGTTGGAAAGACAAATAAGTTAGAGTGACATAAGCCTATTAAGCACTTAAAAATGCAAAATTATACATGTCGAATTTGAATTTTTAATAAAAGGCCTTTTTAAAAATCTTTTTGAGACAGGGTTTCTCTGTACTGTTCAGACTGGTCCTAAACTCACTTCATAGTCCAGGCTGGCCTCAAACTTGGCAAAGATCCTCCTGCCTCAAACTCCTGAATGCTGGAGTTACAGGAATGTGCCACCACAACCAGAGCAACATCTAATTTTTTAATGGAATTCCTTAAAGCCAACAATCGTCCATAGAGTCATGCTATTTTTTTTATTTATTTATTTATTTATTGCGGAACCAGGGATTGAACTCAGGCCCTTGCGCTTGCCAGGGAAGCACTTACTCCACTGAGCCATCTCCCTGGCCCCAAGTCATGCTATTTTTTTTAAAAAAAATTTATAGTCACTCTTTCTTTGTGGTATCACTTTCCACAATTTCAGCTACCTATAGTCAGCCACAATTTAACATAATAAATAGAAAGCCCCAGGAATCATTAACTCATAAATTTTAAATTACACGCTGTTCTGAGGAAAGTGATACAATTTCCCACCACCCCACACTACCCCACATTCCAGAGTGCCTACTCTGTTAATGCTTCTTGGCTGTTAGAATCACTTAGTAGTTGTGTAAGCTGCTAGACTGATTCGTCTGGTATCACAGCAATTGTGTTCAAGTACCCTCATTTTAGTAAACAATAACGACAGACTGCAAGATTAGTGATGCTGGCAAAATGATATACCAGAAAGATGTCTTAAAATGAAAGTTCAAATATCTGTACTGAATAAGAAAAGAAAAGTTGTGTGCTAACATTGTTAATATCTACAGTAAGCATAAAAGTTCATCCAGAAAATTTTGAAGAAGAAAAAAGATATCTATGTTAGTTATGTTGTCACACCTCAAGCTATAAAAGTTACCTCTGTAGTCTATAAGTGCTTAAGAAAAGATTAAAAACAAACAAACAAACAAAAACTTCATGTGGGTAAAAGACATAAACAGAAAATATGTTCTGGTACATGTTATGTCAGAAAGCACTGAACCCTATTGAAGACTTTAGCAAGGAATAGAACTTAGAAAACAAGCCAGCTATTGCTAATAAGGCATGATTACACTGTTTCAATAATAGGTTTTGAATTGAAAAACATAAAAGTCATTAGATAGACTATTTGCTGATGTCACATTTCCAGTGTAGTTGAATTCTTGTGCCTAATTTATAAATTAACTTTTATTAGAGGTGCACATATGTAGGGAAAAATCACAGTGTTTATAAGGTTTAGGGTTATCTGTGGTTTGGGTTGTCCAGTAGAAGTCTGGGAAATTACAGCCTCTACATAGAATGGGTTTGGTGACTGTCTCTTTTCTTCAAAGACTAACATCTACTAAAATTAATACTACTATAAACCAAACATCAGCTGCTTTTTTTCATAGTGGTAGTCCCACAAATAATTGCTTTTCTAGAGAAAAATACACTCTGAATATCTTTGTATTGAGCAATGTTACATAGTATGCATATTTACTGTTTTGTGAAAGTGAGTAAATCTTTTAAAAGTGGTGGTTCTCCTTCTACACACTATTTAGAGTAGAATTGAGAGACTGAATTGTTCTAGAAAATAGGGAATTTATTCCCTTCTATTGACTCAAGTCTGGACCTGACTCCCAATGTCCACTCTCACCCTCTCCTTCTTCCTTTAATTGTACACACACACAAACACACACACACACACACACACACACACACACACACACACACTCGCGGTAATGCATGTAGGTAGGATTGAGCAAGGTATGAGCCTCGAATGCAAAAGCATTTTCTTGGATTCATCAGTAGAAAGACAAGAGGTTGGTAGATCCAGAAGCTATAAGAAAGCAGAAGAAATTAGAAGATGGAACTCATGAGATGACCATGATTGACCTGGGTATGATGAGATATATTTACTATGCTGACTTGAAGAGCCAGGGTATTGGTTCAAGGTTAAGATGGGACTTCTGCCTACAGGTTGGAAAACTAGATTGGAGATCCTGAAGACAGGTCTGAAGAAGATTTGATTGAAATTATTAATAATGTCTATTGAGTATCTTGATAAAATACCAACATTCATTAGAAATTCAATTTTATGGTAAGAACAAAATCTTTTTGACAGGACATGTACGTATGTCCCTTTTTCACAATAAATATATAAAGAATCCATATTAGAATATTAGAAAGCTAATTTAAATGATGTCTTGTACCTTGTGGGGGAAAAATTTTGTCTTTGAATAAAATAATTTATAATTATAAAACTTAACTTCATTATAGACATTATTCTTTTTTCTTAGAGGGATTTATTGGATCAATTACAAACAAGAGTTATTTACTATTATGTAGGTAGTGACGCACATTAGTTTATAAATATTGAGCAGCTCTTTAGCAGGCTAATAAAAAGAGCACACTGAAAAATATTAAAAGATTATGCTTTCTTCATTAAGAACTTCATATCTAATATTATTATTTAATTATTTTTTCTGCTCAAGAGCAGAAGGAACATAAATCAAGCACATCCTGAATCTAGGTTTATATGTCATCAAATTAAAGAAAAAAAAATGAAAGTTGGTCCCAGCATTCACTCATGGCAAATACTTGATTCCACAACTTGATTTACTAGAATATTTGGTTGTCTATGGAGTTGATGGTAGAGATGATAAACATCGAGTTTCTTCATCGCATGCATGACAAACCTAATGGAAATGATTTGTGCTTAGTCGTATTTCTTTGTGGACTGTTTTCACTGGAACAATAAAGCAGTAAAGCACTAAATGAAGTTTAACCCCAAGTGTAAGCATGTAATGTTCACATTATTACAGTAATAATAGAGACATAAAGAGCTGCCATAAAATAAGCAGGATTAAAAAGCATCCCATGTCTTGATAAGCTTATTAGAATACTCTCTTGAATAATATATAAATATATATAATAATATATATGAATATATATATATATAGTGAACTTCTTAATTTCATTGTAGGAAATGGGTTATGATGCATTACAGTTTACACAAATAAAAGTCTTACAAAGCATTGCATCTATAAAGCATGAAGATAACTTATTGCTCTGGAAAATGATAAAACTACTTATTGTGGCAGCTGTGATTTATTGAAGCAATTCAAATATACTTGGAAAGTCTATTAGCTTTGCCTCTGCCCACAAAGGGCATATTTGAACAGAGCAGGACACTCCAATGATAAATTACAGACTAGAACCAAATGAAGGCGATTGGCACATCAAGTGCCTAAAGGCTCCAAATTCTAGCAAGAATGTATATTCCACAATTATGCTTCACATGCAGTGGCATGTTGGGCTGGCAAAGAAGCAAATTAGCATCTTATTGTTGTATTTGGTGATAGCAGTTGTTGTTTCTTTTTAATAACAAAGCATTACTTGTTTATATCAATAAAGAGATTGGTACCTCTGTGACGCACTCAGAATTACCATAAATCTCTGTTCCATTACAATCCTTAGTTGTGGAGATTTACAAATTAGTTTCAGAATAGAACTTGGCAGAACTGAATGAATAACATCCAAAATGCCCAATGTTCTTTTCAAAATAGAGAGAGAGAGAGAGAGAGAGAGAGAGAGAGAGAGAGAGAGAGAGAGAGAGTAGTTGTGTGACCAAGCATTAAAGACTTAGAAAACTAAATTTCTACTGGAAAATTGCTCATTGGAACATTCGTGACCAACTCTGGGTGGCACCCACAGGCACATTATTGATTAGGCATTGCTCACTATGTGTCAAACACTAAGTGCCAGCAATTTAATTGCGCAGTTTTCTGGGATTAGTACATTCAAGCCTCGATAGGCTAGTCCTAGTGTATCAATTATTTATTTTTTAGGATAACTGAACTTCATTACTTGGCATGAAAAACTGGGAAATTTTATTCCTAATATACCCACCTGACAGGAAGCTTCCTGACTGACTTCAGTACACTGATGCTTCTGGTCTGCACTAAATTAGAATACCAAGGCAAAAGAACATCCAGCTAACTACCTGCTGTAGCATTTCTGAACTAGGGCTTTGGCTTTTTGTTTTTAGCTAAGCCTCTTAGCTATCACTCACAGTCAATCTCAGATACATTTCAAACAAGCTTTGTTATCACTTTCTCAAACCAAATCACAGTAAAAGGGAAAAAATGTGAGCAAGGTAATCTGGTTTAGAATTTGATGTTTTGGCAGATGTAAACTAGGAAAAGAACTGTAATACTCAGGAAGAATTATAATTAATTTTTGAAAAGGAAAATTGTATATATGTAGATATACCTATATCTATCTATCTGCCTATCTATCTATCATCTATCTATTTATCTATCTATCTATCTATCTATCTATCTATCTATCTATCTATGAAAGAGGGGTGTTCAGCCTTGGTATTGAAGTCTTTGTAGTGTTTGTGAAAATTCTTATTATTTGAACATGTAAAATGCCAAAAGATCTGAAAAACTGAATGGTAAGAAATTATTATCATGGAATCAACTCATACATTAGATGTCTAATGTCTTCGGACATCGTCAAATTTCTGCCTGGTAGTCTTATGTGAGGCTCAATAAAACTTGCTGAAATGAAGAAATTAATGCTTAGTTAGAAAATTGTTGTTGTGCTTTCCTTTGAAGATTAGTTACAGAACTCCTGTCATATATTTTACCACTTACTTACTGATTACTAACACTAGTGGTTGTAGTATCATTCTTTCTGGGCTTCACACACTGGAAATTCACTTTATCTTAGATTCTTCTTTCATCAATTAAGAATGTACAACTTTGGACTGGGGAGATAGCGTAGTGGTCTAAGTGGCTGCTTTTTCTAGGCGTGAAGACCTGAGTTAGATCCCTGGTACCTCATGCGAACTGGCCCCAAAACCCCAGGCGCCCTGCAGCAGCCCTGAAACTGGGTGTGGTAGCTCATGCTTGTAATACCAGCACTGGGGATGCTGAAACAGGAAGCTCACTGCAAATCTGAATTGCATAGTGAGAACCATAATCAAAAAAACCCAATATATATATATATATATATTACTTCATTGACACTTAATTCTACTCAGATAATATTCCCCTTGGAGCATATTCAAATATGTCCTTTGAAACTAGAGTAGACAAGCAAATTAACAAAAAAAAATGGTATAGATTCAGACTTTGCAGCTAGCTTCAGTGAAAGGAAGTAGTACAGCAGGGATATTCTCAAATAGGAAGGCCCTATCTTCACGTGGGTGTATTTCTTTCTTTCTTTCTTTCTTTCTTTCTTTCTTTCTTTCTTTCTTTCTTTCTTTCTTTCTTTCTTTCTTTCTTTTTTAAAGCAACACATATGAAACACAGAGGCCTGATGTATAGAGCTTATACATAGCTAAAAATTATAAGCCAGATGTCATTTTCTTTTCATTTACTTTGCCAAAATTTAGCATTTACCTATATATCAATGAACATATTCCTAAATAGAAAGAAAATAAATATTTTCTGTATAAGATGGTATTCCTGGAAACCCTAGATGTCTTTAAAAAGATGGCAGCAAATTTACACCCAATTGGAACTCAAGGGTATTCCAGCTAACGTGGATCCCTTTGAACATAAGGAAGTAAATAAGAAGAAAAATTTTCAAAGTAGATTACCTTTAGACTGGTGATTTTTAAATATTAATGACCTATTAATTTCTTGAGACTACATCTTAGAAAAACTGATCTGTGTATGCATTAAAACCAGTTACATTTAGGGGGGAAAATCTTTGGAAAGAAACTTCGTCACATAAATGATGTGATCAATCTTTGTGGTTTTTAGTGTTTAGTAATTCAGAAAGAGTCAACTGTCTCTATTTCTTAAAATCTCTCCCTGTATGTCCTCTAATCTAATGCCGGGAGACTATCACTTGAGAGACAAGGTGTTAGGAATCACAAATGCATACTTTTCGTATGGCTATATATTGTCACACTGACTTAGGCAGATGCTACTATCCATTGCTCTGATGGGCCCTTGAATTCCAAAGTCTTTAGAGTTTCATTGTTCCCAAGTTCTGTCCTGTACGAAATACAGTCCTAATCAATTAATGAAGTTTATCTCAGGCTCCTTCAAGACCAGCAGACGTTGGACTCCCATTTGATTTATTCTATTTCCTGCTCTCCTTCCGTGCCTGTTCACTTCCCAAATACAGCCATCTGGGGTGATTTCACAGAAGCTCTGCCTTCCCTGGAGGTTCTCACATTCCCCAAATCTAACGGGAGCTTCTATTATAAATCTAGCAGAAAGAGCCAGATGGCAGTTGTCGTCCTACAAGTGCTGGCTGTCACCAGCAGGCACGTAGACAGGATTCAAGTAGTCAACCTTCAAGACAGTGCTGCAAGACTTCAGGCCAGCACTGTGAGCTGAGCTAGGAGGGCAGCTTTTTGGTGCGCTGAGAGCTGGCATTACTGGTACACATACTTCACAGTCAGTCATTGTCACCACAAATCACTACCACAACAACAACAAAACAGAGGAAGGGACAAAAAGCAAGTTCTCAGTTTCATTTTAACCAGTTCTTCAGATCTCTTTTCATATCTTTTGAACAAATCCCAGTATGTATTCTTGGGTTTCCAAAATTCATAAAATATGCTCAAAGATACAAGGTGATGGTTAATATACATCCTCTAGCTCCTGGAAGTGGGATGCCATTTTCACATGTCAGAAGTGTTTTAAAAGTAGCACAAACACAGGATCACTATTTCTATTACAGGTAATTTTGGTTGGCAGTAAAACAAAGACTTGACGTGTGTCAGTTAACATTTTTAAGAATACTTTGAAAAAGTACTTTGCTTTTCTGCACTTACTGTGTTTCTTCCTTTCTTTAGCTTACAAGGAATGGCTGGATGTTGACAAGCTGAGAAGAGGGGTTGGACTTCTGGCACCCACAATAGGGAGAAAATAATTCCAGTTATTTAGCTCATAGAAAAATGAAAAGAAAAAGAAAACAAACACAAAAGGACTACATTTCTATTGCACTGAGGACTTCTTCCTAAATAAGACAATCAATTTATTGGTCAACTCAAATTCCAGGTATTCCAAGATGAACAGGAAGTTAAATTACTCAGCAAGAGAAGAGAAAGTCTATAGCACATTAAAATAATTGGCAAGATCAACAGCAGAATAACTTAGAAATTGACAACTATTTTTGTATATTCTGAATCATTATGAGGAAGGAAATAATACAGATAAGGGAGACACGGTGGTTGTAAAGACCCTGAGCTTGACTCTCAATTGATGTGAACATATTGATTTCCTAGGGAATATTGAAAGTCTTAGACTTAAAATCTCAGCAGTTCATCTCTATACTTGTGGAATGAAATCCTTAGAATTAGACTTCAGAGTAGATTCAGAGCTTTCTAAATTACATGTCTTTGTCTTGCCCTTTTTGATGGGTAGAAAAAA
Source organism: Octodon degus (assembly GCF_000260255.1). Taxonomy (NCBI): domain Eukaryota; kingdom Metazoa; phylum Chordata; class Mammalia; order Rodentia; family Octodontidae; genus Octodon; species Octodon degus. Next base: position 4,918,038 of record NW_004524647.1, read on the forward strand.
ACATTTGAGCTTGTGAGGTCTTATTTAGAAGCACAGTTAATAAGTGCATCATAAGTTCTACCACACTAGTATTTTAATTTTCATAGCAGTTGCCAAACATGCCAGTGCATTGAAACAGAGTTTAAAAATATCTTCTATGCAAATTTGAGAGTCTGACAATAAATGCTACTAGACATTTTAATCAGTTCATCTGGACAATCATATTTATACCTACACACACACACACACACACACACACACACACACACACACACTTTGTAAAGCCCACTTTCTCTTTCTCTACTGAAGTATCTATGAAAGCCCAGCTATAGTCAGTAGTGCGAAACTACCCATTCCACAACTGAACTGTTGTGCTTAGCAAAGGATTCATAGCTGAGTCTTAAAGTCAGTAGCTAATGACTAAGGCCTGCAGTTCTTGGCTCCAGTGCAGTTTCTGTGCCTGCAAACTGCGGGTTGAAGGGTACTGGGGAAGAAGGTGGGAAGTCAGTGTTTCCATGGTTTTTTTCTTTTCTGCATTCCTGTTGTCAAGGAAACTCTCTTTTGTGTGGCATTTTCAAAGAGGCACTTGAGGTAGACTTCAAGCCAGAGAATATGAGAACCTTAAATTGTGTCATTTTAACAATAGGAAATTAAAAACACAAGAGCCTTTGAAAGAAGGTTGCAAAATATCCAGAAACTTCCAGTTTCTCACAAACTAGCTAGAAGCAGCAGCAATAAAGCATTAAAGACAGTCTATTATGAAATACGCGTTGAACATATAAGGTGAAGATACATACGTAAGACATTTGCTATCTTTCATTCTGTAAATATGCTTCCTTATAGGAAACTGGGACTGTATAGAGAAAACTGTGATGTTTCATTGCTGTTTGGTGCCAGATGGAGGGGTCCTGAGACATCAGAGGCAAAGACCTGGACACTTCTGGGCCATATAGACATACTATGATCAATTTTTGTTATTAGCTGTATGCCACTATTGGAAGTGGGAATTTTAATTGTCCATTGCTGTCAATATACAAAAACTTTATGTTGTTCTTGTTTCTGCAACATTGTTAGATTAGTTCTAAAAGGATTTATATTTATTTGTTCGTTGCTTTTTGAGACATGGTCTTCCTATGTGGTTCATGCTGACCTTGAACTCAGCATGTAGCCTAGGCTGGCTTGGAAATTGGGATCATCTTCTTGCCTCAGCCTCCAGAGCGCTGAGAGTACAGGCATGTGCTACCACACCCAGCCAGTTTTAGAGGTTTATTCATAGACTTAAAAAAAACTATAATGTAATCAGTCATATCATCTTCAAATACAGTTTTTTTTTTTAATTTAAAAAGTTGAGACATTGGAAGAAACCATAGACTGTAAATGTAAAACGATGTGTTTAAAAAAGAATATATTAATAAGCAAGTAGCAGTTTATTGTTACATGTTTGTACCTAAATATGCATATACAGAAGTCTGAAGGAAGAAAAATAGATAAAAATATTAATTGTCGTGTTATAGTTTTTATCTTTTATACTATACTTACTGTTCTTTCTTTTTTTTTTCTACAATTTCTTTTTCTTTTTCTACAATGAAATATTTTAGCCAGGCATGATTGCGAACATCTATAATCCCACCACTTGGGGGTGCTGAGGCAGGAGGATCACTTTGAGCTTGAGGCCTGCCTGGGCTACACAGTGAGCTTAAGGAGAGCCTGAACTACCGAGCAAAGCCTTGTATCAACAACAAAAAGTTTTACATGCAAAATAAGATGTGTAGGAACTATAATTTTAACTTTTTTCTTTTTCTGAATTCTCATCACAAATTCCAATTGGACAAGAACTTTTCTCCTAATTTTGCCTTCAGATTTCTCTCTTTGGCTAAACTCAAACCCGTAAATACCCATAACCCAAAGATGAGAATTAGGTAGGAATCAAGCAGTTGAAATCAGGTTTCTTTCAAAATACACTAAGATGGCCTTAAAGATTCTGTCCTCTACATCGTGACAATATGCACCAGCTCATACTGCTGAATAGAGGAATATAGTGCTAGTATTGGTTTATAGATTGTTTTCCTTAGGAAGTAAAAGGGCATTCAAGCCTACCTGGAGTTTAGCTTGACACATCCAGCAAACCAGAATGTTTGAAATGTGTGCTGCACCACGGTGGTAACTTGCACTCTTCAAGATGTTTTTGTGCTCTGCTCTGGTTACTCTTTCTTCCATTTATTTTTATTCCCAGAACAGTTATAACCTATATAGAAGGTGTAATGGTGGTAGGCCTACTAAAAAAGAGAAGTAAGAGCATCTTGGAGAATATTAAAAGTTCAGCTTAATGAGTCTTTAGGTATCTTTGAGGAAATGGTGTGAGAATCTGGGGAAAGATGTCCCTGGGCAGTTACAGGTTGGTTCGAGTCCTGGAAGGGCACAAACTCGTGCTCAGCATCAGAATGGCCGACAACTCTGAGGAACACCTGGATGAAACCTGGGGAAACAACTATCATAGACTCAGGGATTTGGGGAAAAGCAAAACTATGAAGACTGTGGAGCTTTACTAATGTACTCTCTTAGTGAGCTGATGTGCACAAAAGCATCTGCTCTGAACTCGTGGTGCTGGGGAACTGATGCAAGTATTGACCCCGCTTGGAACTGTGAGACCCTCATAAGACTCTAAAGAGGTTGCAGGGGTCAGAGTGTGTCTTTTAAATTATACTAACTCAATGAGGCATACGTAATACTGTTCCTCACCTGTGTTACTGTGGTTGCTGCCTGGCTCTATCACTGCTAAATTAAAGTGCCATTCACTTAGAATAAAGGGCTCAGACTATTTCAGGTATCTAAGGGTTAATTAAAAGCTTGATCCTTTGCTGCTGGTCTGGAAAAGCGACAATCTAGAATGCAATGAATAAAATAAATCCATGCTGATCCATTTTGCTGAATGTAATCTGCAGCCATGCAGAGAAAAGCCATATCTGCATATAGTAGAAAGAAGAGAATTTTAAAGAAAAGCATGTTTCAGGGCTGACACATGTGTACTGCCATTTAAATTTGCTTATTTTTATATCCCTTTACATTCAGAATTGGAATCTCACTAGATTTTTAAATGTTTTTATTTGTTCATTTATTTGGTATAGGGTCTCACTATGCAGCTCAGACTCCTAGTGATCCTCCTTTCTCAGCCTCCCCAGCCCTGGGATTACAGGCCTGTACCACCACACCTGGTTTAGGTGGCCAGCACAGCATCCATCTGGGGCTGGCATAGCATGCAGTATCTGGGAGCCATGCAGGGAGCCAAACCCAGGTCCTTGAGCTTGTCAAGTAGGCACTTAGACCACTGAGCTATTTGCCCAGCCCCAGGGGAAATAGATATTGAATCAGATTTAAGTTCCTTAGAAATGAGAAATTTAAACACCAACCAAAAGCCTAAAAATTTCCCCTTGGGTATTATTGCATTTGAAAATTTGGGAAGCAAGTTAAAAATAACAGTACTCAAGCTGCTCCTCATATTTTTAATCACTAAAAATTTCTCCATGAACTCACAAACACCAGGCTCAAATCTGTGCTTACTCTGGGGATACAAAGAAGAGGAGACAATGTGACAGTGCAGTGCTCTGGGCACACCTGCTCCAGAAGGGCAGAAAATCCAAAAAAGTCTTCCCCATGATTTGAATATTGGATCATAAAAGTCTTAAAAAGGATGACATGCCCTATCTCAGAATAGAGAGGAGTATGTAGGGTGAAAAAGGTGGACGATTTATATGATCTGAAGAGAAACCAGCGTATAGTATGTAGGGTAGAAAGAAACACAATCAATAAATCAAAAAGAAGACAAAAAACCAAAAAACAGACAACTACAACAAGTGAAAGGGCTTAAAATGGAGGAGCAGAGACAAAAAAAAAAAAAGACAGACAGACAGACAGACAGACAGACAGACAGACAGAAAAAGCCAGCCAGCCAGCCAGCCAGCCATGCAGCCATTTACAATACTAACTTCACCTCCTGGAAAGGTGATGCAGGTGGTCAAGCCACCACAAAGAGGCTGAACACTAAAAACACCCTCAAATGTGATCCTGAGTAGTTTGAAAAGGGATATAAATACCAAAACATAACCAAACCCGAGGTTACATCACAGGGAGACAGAGCTTATCTATAGAGATCTCCACAGCAGTGCCAGAGTTCTTCTAATTTGAATCATCTTCAACTCACAGCATAAAAATAAGAGGAACATGAGAAAACAAACAGTTATGATGCTCATTTCATGGACAATGAATTAGAAGAAACTATAAGCAAAAAACTGAAAAACAGAATGGCCATGCTAAAAGAAAAATGTGTAAACAAATGCATAAGATGTTAAACCAGCTTATAGAAGGTTTGAACAAACCAATGAAAGGTTTTACTAGTAAAATTTTCAATGATTATAAGGAAAAGCAACCAATAAATTAATTGAGTTAAGGTAAACAACATAAGATATGAATGATATGGAAAAGAACTATACTGTATGTAAAAAAAACAAGTAGAGACAGATATGAAAAATTCAATGAAAGAGATGAGTAGCAAACCTGACCAATGTGAGGGCTCAGTGACAATTACAGAAGACAAGGTTGAAGTAGTGGATCATAAACTCAATAACACACCAAAAACAACAAAACCCCATGAAACCTGGATGCAACAGCTAAACAAAAATCAGCATTATAAGAATAAAAGAAAACTTAGAAAATGAGTCAAAAAGCATAAAAATGTATTCACTCAAATTGTAGCATAAAATTTTCTAAATCTAGGAAAGGACTTTAATATTTAATTAGAAAGCCACACAGAACCTCAAATTGCCATGATCAAAAAATATAATGTATGATACATCAAAATTAATATTACATGAATTCAAAATTAGAGGACAATACCAAAAGCTACTAGAAAAAGATAGCAAAGAAACTATACAGTCAAGCTTAGCAGAATAAGTATATTTTTCAGCATAAATTTTAAAGGATGAGAACCCCTATAACATGTTTTCAAGCCTAGAAGAAAACAACTGTCAACTTAGACTTTACATCCTGCAAAAGATGGGCAGAAGTAAGGACTTCCCACAACAAAGAAATGCTAAATGGAAACGTCACCACTAAACCAGCATTGCAAAACTACTCATGGGAATCTTAGAAACAGACAAGGTGGGCATCAGCAGCAAAGAGTACAAATGAAATGATACATCTACCAAGGAGAGTAAGCAAAAGGAAAAAAATAGAGAAATCAGTCCTGGAAAAGTAATACAGTGACAGGATTCGTTAAATGCTCTTCATTAAGAACTCTCAATGTTAATGGTCACAACTTCCTAATAACAAAAGACAGATTGGATAGAAGAAAGAAGGAGGAAGGAGGAAAGAGGAAGGAGGAAGGAGGAAGGAGGAAGGAGGAAGGAGGAGGAGGAG
>NW_004524647.1:4923556-4946109 GCF_000260255.1 Octodon degus
GAGGAGGAAGAGGAGGAAGAGGAGGAGGAGGAGGAGGAGGAGGAGGAGGAGGAAATCATATATTGCCTACAGGAAATGCACCTCATCCAAAAGGAAATGCATAAACTGAAAGTGAAAGAAGGGAAAATGATAATCCACTCAACCAGGGACTGAAAACTGGAGTAGTTGTAATATTTTAATATGTAGCAAAAACTGAGCCAAAGGGCTGGGAAGATGGCTCAGTAGAATAAGCACTTCCCTGGCAAGTGTAAGGGTCTAAGTTCAATCCCTGGTTCAGAAAAAAAAAAAAAGAGCCAAAATTGTTAGAAAGAAACAACAATAGTTACTACATAGTGATAAAGAGAACAATTTAACAAGACATGATAATAACTATAAAAGTATTCTGAATATTAGCACACCTAATTCAATTATAGAAGAATTTCAATACCCAACTCTTGCAATTAAGTAGGTCAAGTAGACTAAAAACTCAACAAAGAAATATCACTGTTAGAACAGATCATTGAGAAAATGGATTTAAAATATATCTACAGTATATCATCCAACAAAATCAGAAAAAAACTTTATTCTCAACAGTCCCCATAACTTTTTTCTTCCAAAATGTCCCATATCTTAGGCAATAAAGCAGGCTAAACTTAATAACAAGAATTAAAATAATCCCCGATTATTGGATCATAACATATGAAGGCAGGAATAAATACCAAAAGAAAAAGGATGATGCAAACAGAGATTAAGTAATATATTATTATATAAACATTGAATCATAAAAGAATTCAGGGAAAAATTAGAAAAAAATTAATAATCAAATAAAAATGGAAGTACAACATACCACAATCTATTGAACCCAAAGAAAACACTTCTAATAAAATGTATACTAAAAAGTATAGAGTGGCCCGGGGAGATGGCTCAGTGGAGTAAGTGCTTCCCTGGCAAGCGCAAGTGCCTGATTTCAATCTCCAGTTCCAAAAAAAAAAAAAAAAAAAAGAAAGAAAAAAAATGTGTAGAGTAACTCCAAATAAATAACTTAAGATGCATCTCCAGATCCTAGAAAGACAAAAATAACCTAAATCTGAAAGTAATTGAAGGAAAGGAACTACAAAGATGAGAGTGTAAATTAATGAATTCAACACTAAAAGAACAACCCAAATGATCAATGAAACAGAGTTGGTTCTCTGAAATGATGGGAAGGGAATTTGGGAATTGTGGAGACATCCACATTCACTCTTTTGAAATCTACAAAACAGTGTTATAATTAAAAAAATATTTACCTATGTGATATTCTTTTGTCACCTGTTTTCTTACCATCTAAAATTCAATTATTTATTATTTCTCTTAACCAGTTACTGTTTTCTGGAAATATAGAAAATCATCATGTTTTGTGTTTCCATCTTTTATTTAAAAGGTTTTTGTTTTATTATTGTTGTTTGTTTTATTTTTTAAGACATTATCTTTTTATGTAGTTCACGCTGGCCTTGAATCCACTACATAGCACAAGCTGGCCTCAAATTCAATAGAGACTCTCCTGCCACTGTTTTTGGAGTCCTTAGATTATGACCAACTTTGTCTTCTTAACTTTACAGAAAAGTAGAAACCAGAATGATACCATCCATACTTAATAAATGACAAATGAGAATGTAAAACAAAGACATAAAATTCCATGCACTAAGGCAGCAATAGCAAACATATATTCATTTTTATTATTTCTTCATAAGGGGCAGAGAAATACTGGTCATTTACATGATTTGGGGAACAAGTAGAAATTCTAGCCTTATAAATAGTATGACTGATTTGTTCTAATGAGGCTAAACTTTCTCTTAATCTCAATGTAATACTCTTAATTCTTTTTATAAATAGGATAATTATACTAATTAATGCCAGAAAACCATACAGATTTCAATTGGAAACTTCTCCAAACTAAGAGAGCACGTTCCAGAAAGATTTATCCTTGTGATTCACACTAATCTTAATAAAAATTAACCAGATATCAAATGGTCATATAGCTCTTTGATAACTTATCCTCTGCTTCTGATAACATAATAATGTACACACAAAAATATAAATCATTCCCTTAGAGGTGTTGGATATAATCATTTTCACATTGCTTCTCTTAGAGAGTATGAGCACATTATTTTCTCCAAATGGTTTTTAAATATTAAAATGTTTGGATATTATATGAAAAATAATTAAACAGGCATACCTTTTATAATGATCAAATTTTATTAAAGGCAAATTTAAGACAGAAAGACAAATCCTACTGCCTCTGATTTTATGTATTATTGTATTAGTCACACAAATATCCACATTCATTTTATAGCTCTGATATTCTCTCTTTCCATCTCCAGGCAACCCAAGAGGGTGGAAGGCCAAGTTGAGAAATATTATAAACATAAAGAATGAGAAAGAAGAATTTTTAAGTAGAACCTGTCTCAATTACCTTACTGATTGCTTAATAAGTCAAAGTAAAAATATACAATTCACTATCAATCTCACTGAATTTCTCTTGTTAAATAAATTTATAGTTCCCATTAAGGTCCATTTTCCCCATCTCAAATGAGTTTCAGAACAGCATTAAGAAACAATAATGTTCTTTCTTATTCAGAGATGTAAATACTAACAATACACTATTACAATGGAAATGTCACTTCTAAAAGAAGAAATAAAAAAGCTGAGCACACTACTGTTTATTGAATTTTTATGCAGACCCGTCACCAAAAAAATGTGACGTTGGTCTATTTTCAGATAGATGTGCGCTGCACAGATCAGCATATATTCCTACCTGAAGGACATCAAGCCCACTCCATTGTTTTGCATTCAGAAGAAAACTAAAATAATTGGAGAAGACAGCTGCCATAGGGGGCTTTTCAAGGCCAGGTTGCAAACTGTTGTCTCAGTGCTGGGAATTAGTTTCTAGAGGGACTTACGGGAAATGGTAAGGCTACCTGGGCGGTGCTCAGGGCAGAGACCAAGGGAGGGTAGAATGGGGGTGGACATCATGAGCGAACCATGTATGTTTGTGTAGAAATGCCACAATGAGCCTCCTAATTTGTACAATTATTATATGTCGATAATAAAAATAAATTAATTTCCATAGCAGCATTACATTAAATTTGTAGAAATTCCCATATCACTAAGTATATCATAATACAAATATACTATACTTTTAAAAGTTAGCCTTGAGAGTTTGAATTTTTTAAAAAAATGTGCATATTTACTTGCTGATGTGGATTGATTTCTTGGAGGCCACTGAACTGAAATTTGTAGCATTTAGCTATAATTTCCCCTTATTTATATTTGAATTGGATGGCTAATAGATTGTCATTTAGTCTATCAAATATCCATAAAATAGCTTTGGAAGAGGCATTATATAGACTATCATACTCTTCCCCTCATTGTCTCTCTGTTCCACCTTGCACTTGCTAAATATGCCAAAGAAAAAAATAGGTACATATAAGAGTCATTCCTGCAACTTAGAATTCTGGCTATGTCATGGACTCATGATACAAGGCTGGAGCATAGCTCAGTGGCACAGCACCTGCCTGGAAAAATGCAAGGTCCTGAGTTTGATTCCTAGTACCAATAAAAAGAAAGAAAGAAAGAAAGAAAGAAAGAAAGAAAGAAAGAAAGAAAGAAAGAAAGAAAGAAAGAAAGAAAGAAAAAAGGATCATGGTATATTTAACTTCTGTCTCAAAGCTTAGATTTATAAACATTAACATATTCTAAACACTACCTATAAGTGACAGATCAGATATTTTGATTATGAGACAGTAGAATTATGGCTAACACACCAACTATGCCAAATCAAAAAGTGTGTTTGAATGGATCTTTTGCCTTTGCAAAAGACTGTGTATGGAGTGACTATATTTAAAAAGGTCCAAGACCTTGATCTAAAGACTGTAGGCCAGCATCAACTCTTCCTGGGGCCTCACGAGAAGAGCAGAATCTCTAAACCCAATGCAGAACTACAGCTTTCATTGCTGCATTGATACGTGCTTTCACATGACCTAGATAGTTCATATGTACATTCAAATTTGCTAAGCCCTGGTTACAAAACCCTGCCCTTTCCTCCAGTGTGAAGAATAAGGATTGGCACTGGCAGCTCTTGTTGGGAATCTTGAGAGGCTAAGAGCGACTTGTTTGTGAAAGGGGTAGAGGAAACTGAATGGCTGTATCTAAACACCTGGTGGGCTTTATTCCTCTCCAGAACAAAAATCTAATGGCAGATTTTAAAGTTTGTGTTTCTGAAAGGATAATTCCCTCTGTCCATCTCTAAAATTCTTCATCAAAGCACTGTCTAGATACATATGGTTTTCTAGATGAGGAATGGAGATTTGAACCAATGGCTACAGTGTCACTTAAAGATTCCTAGATTGCAATGTTATATTATCAGACACCAAATTGCAGTAAACAAAATATCCTTTTCTGGACTTGGATTCCTGCTCCATCTCCATTCTTCCATATGTTTTTTATTTACATATATCCTAAATTCATTGTAACCTTTTTTTATCTGCATCTATCATTCTTCTCTCTGATTAACTGGACTGTCAGAAGGCATGTCCCAGGCTTTGTCCTTCGTTTCTATCAGGGAAAGAAAGATGATAGGGCAACTTTTAGAGAATCTCTGATTCCTCTTGGATGAATTATGACAGGTGTTATTATGTTTTCTAATTACTGGAGATATTTCCACTTAGACTTGTTTGTTCTTATACTTGTATTTGTTAAATGGCTATGAATTCCCATTGTCAGGACTTGACTCTTCGAAGTAAGACTTGGTTATGCCAAATAAGGTGACTGAATTTCTGAGATGGGCAATTAATATTAAAATGGTAAACACTGGTGAAGTAGAAGCCTCCTGTCTGTTATGGTTTGTAACTTGGTGTCCCCCAAAAGCCTCACGCAGTCACTGAGCAGGCTTCTACATTCTGGGATTAATTCATGATCCAAGGCTGGATATGAGTCAGAGTACTGCTGGGATTGTGGAAGAAGAAAGAACACACATTGGGGAGGAGGTTGAGGTGATCTAAGTCCCCTCACTTAGAAAAACTACAAGTCCTAGCTCCATTTCTAATTTGTACTAGTAAGATCTGAGAACAGCTGATGAGGAGAACATCAAGGAAAAGTCCAAGTGAGTTCTGCTTTAAAAGTAAGTGTCCAGTATTGTTTTCTGCAAGATATTCCAACTCTAATATTTCAAAGCAGTTGGGACATTGCTAACTTACCACAGAGATTTAAGAAGAGCAGCACAGAAGCATGTTAAATAGGCTTAAGGAACTCTCACCAAAGATTCTTGGGGTTTTGCAATATGAAATAAGCTTAACACTTATTTTCATGGTTTTCTTCTAAACTATAATTTGAAAAGTAGAATATTTTCATGACAAATGATGTATGAAAATGTTTTTTTTTCCCAAACTGAAGCATTTAGAAGCATTTAGGAGAAGGTGGATGAGGAAAAACATCTTTTAAAGTCAGAGCTATAAGTATCTCTCTAGTTTTCAGAACACACTCCAATTTGTTTGCTGAAGTTACAAACTAAACTCATTTTCAGCTCTCTTGAGTTTTTTCCTTCTTTCTGGATTGCTTTGCAGCCACCTTGTCTTCATAATGTTATACCCTCCTGACATTGAAGAGTATTGACACTACTGACCCAGTAGCTCCTGAAGCAAGAACTATGGATTGTCTGTTGTAAATGCTCTCATTATTTATCTATTTAAACCTAAAGCAACGTGACTGGGACTAAGCAGCAGTGTGCAAAGTCTGCTGTGCTATGGGAGAAATAATGGGCAGAGTCTTAGAGGAACTGTTCACTCCAATCCCACTGTTCCAGGGATCTTTACCTTTCAGATTATTTCTATGGGTTGTGTCTAAGATTTTTAGGAGGAAAAGTATTTTGGACTCATTTAGGAAAGGAAACAAGGAAATGGTCCAAATAGATCCAAAGCTGCTCCTCTATCCCTGGACTTCAGAGACTTCGAAGGCAACTTTTGCTGGAGATTTCCTTCAGAAGTTTAAAAGATCTTATTGTCAGGGCTGTGAATCACTACCTCTCAATAACTGATAGATCTAGTGAACAAAAAAAAGTATGCAGTAAACCTTGAGAGCAAAACAAACAAACAATATCTAACTGAAATGTATGGAATATTTGAAACAACAGAAGCAGCAATCTAAAGTTGTTTTAAGAATTCATGGAATATTCACTAAGATAGAACATATGCTTTTTAAAAAAATTATGTATTTTGTATAGGGTCTCACTGTGCAGCTTGGACTAGTAGTGATCCTCCTGTTTTCAGCCTCCCCAGTGTGGGCTCATAGGTGCATGCCACCACACCTGGACTCATTCACCAGTTAAGCGCAACTGGGGTGACCAGGGGTTGGGGGGTGGCAGGCTGGTGCAGCTTGTGGTGCACGGGATGGAACCCTACTCCCTGAGCTTACCTAAGCAGGCACTTAGTCTGCTGAGCTATCACACTGGCCCAACATATCCTGTATGGCAAAAAATTAATGATTTTATAAGGATTGAAATCACAAAAAATGTTATCGAACTATATATAATAGAATAAATCTACAACTAAAAACAATAAGATCTAAACAGGAAAACCTTCAAACCCATGGATATTTAATACAATATTTATAAATAATCTATGGGCCAAAAAAAAGAAAATATCAAAAAACTTTAAAACAACCTACAGAGTTGAAGGCATAGGTTAGTGGTGGGAGTGATTACAGAACAGCCCAAGGTCTTGGGTTTGATCTCCAGCAACACATACACACACACACACACACACACACACACACGCACGCACACACACGCATGCACACACACACAGAGTTTGACTTGCATGAAAATGAAGCTAGAATATATCAAAAATTATGGGAAAACACTAAAGCTGGTCTGACAGTCAAATTTGTATCACTTCATGGTTATATTGGTAAGTATAACAGGTTTCAGATACATGATTTAGCCTTTTGGCTCAAGAAAATACAAAAATATAGCAAACTTACAGTAAACAGAATGAAGAGGATAATGAATAAAGATAAGAGCAGAAATCAATGAAATATAAACAATAAAACAAGGAAGAAAATCAATGAAACGAGGAGCTGCTTCTTTGAAAAGATCCATAAATTTCATAAATCTACCAAGATAGACAAAACAGAAACAGAACATTTAAAAAACATCAATATCAGGAATTAATCAGAATATCACAACACAATCTCCAGATACTGAAATGATACTAAACAAATACAACCAAAAAGCTTATATCCTTAAATTTTACAGTTTATGGGAAATGGGTCAATTTCCTGATACCACTCACAAACTTCTAAAATTCGCAAAAGATGAAACAGACAATGTGAACAGACTTATATACATGAAAGAGTTGAATTCATAATGTAAGAACTTTAGAAATTATCATGAAGTAAAAAGTTAATGGATTGATGTGAAAATAATCAGATAATCCCACTGGGGAATCTACAAACAGTTACAGAAGATTTAGCATCATTTACATAGCATTACTTCAAACAAAAGAGGGGGAAGAAACACTTCCAATTTATTTTACCTGGCCAGTATTATTCCAATACCAAATCCAGGTTCTCTTTAAAATATCCATTTATTAAAGTGTTTAAGATTGTATTCATTCATATTTGTTTCTTTCAGATATGTCCAAAATCTTGGAGAGGCCAGAAAAAAGCTATGCATATCTCTTTTTAAGTCTGAAAAGAAAATTTAGACTTGAAAGCACTGCATAAGAGAAAACAGTTTCTTTTTCTTTCTAAAGAGCAATTGCACACAAAATGTCTCAACTTCCTAGTGATATTTTCTATGTTATTGATCAGCTCTGCAAATACAGAGCAATATGCTGTGTAGGGGGGTAAAAGTTCAGTTTTCCTATATTTTTCTGCTTTTAGGGCAATTTCTTTTAAGTCTACTGAACAATTAATTAAATATTTCCTGCCTTAGTGTCATAAGCATGCTGGTGTGATTCCAACATACTGGTTTTTAGATGGTCTTCTATGTTATAACTAAAGGTAAAGGTAAAACTGCTGTTTTTCTACTGTGTCAAGAAAGCAGTTAATACATATAAGGACTTAAAATCTGTCAAGCCTGGGTGTTTCTTTCAACTCTGTCAAGTCTGGAATCCAGGGTAATTTATTTTACCTCAGTGAGGAACAGTTTCCCCCGACTACAAAGCAAGGAAGCTAACATTTTCCTTGTAAATTTGTGATGAGGATTAAACTGTTGGTCAATGCTGAATGAGGCAACTCACCCATAAGAGATATTGAATAAATGGGAGCTTTAATTATTGTTATTTTTTTGTTTTTATGGTCTTAAGGATGATTTCAACAAGAGTAAATTTACTTTGAAACATATCCTAACTAAAAGCAGCATAATACTTGAGCACTAAAACTTAAACATTAAGGACTGAAAAGTTTGTTAATTGAAACCCCATGTTAACTCTCGACCACTGAGAAATCTGTTCTCTGGTAAGACACTCTCATTTCCAAGTATTTTAATGCCAGAATTATTTAAAAACCTAGAGTCATTTTTTGGGATATAGTAGGAACTGTTCTTCTTTGTAACCTGGAATTATCAACAGTTATCTTGTAAAAATGGATCCTTCATTTTTGGGGGTTCCTGGGAATGTTGGAGTTGTAATAAATAAACACTATTTTCCATTAGAGATGGTTATGGTTTGTTTCTAGGTGTCACCCCAAAGCCTCCTGCAATCATTGGGGCTGCTTCTAGAGTTTATGATTAATTCATGATCCATAGCTGGGATTATGGGTGTGAGTACTACATCCAACCTGGAGCCGATAGCCTGAAGGTTGTATAAGGAAAGGAGAGAGGCTTCCCTCTGCCATTGTTGTCTCTACTCCTCCCTTTTGACTTTGCTCTTTGTTGTTTTTCATTGACATGAGCTGCTGCCCTCTGCCATGTGGCACTCTGCCTGGGAGCCAGCGAAGTATGGACTGAAACCTCCATAAACTGTGAGCTAAATAAATCTTTCCTTCCTTAATTTTGGATGTCAGGTATTTGGTCCCAGCAACAAGAGAAAAAAGTAACTGAGACAGAGATATTTAGAATTTATAAAATTCCTCATATAGGTAGAGGTAAAAATCCAAGTATCTCTATGCTAATCTACCATTTGATTTCTCCAAAACTGACCTTTACTTAAGATCATTACTGGCATTTTCTTCTTCCCTTGGTATAGAATTTCCACCACTTATTTATAGGATAAATAGAGCAATATCACCAAGAAGAACAGTTACGTCCTCTTACTTGGCCTCAATATAACTTAAGTGTTCTACTTAATCAATTCAAAAATGCCTAATCCCCTTTATAAAAATTCACTGAATGTAGTTTTAGGGCCTAGGAAGGTGTAACTGACAGAGGTCTCAATAGGGGAGAAAAAAGATATCTTTTACTGCAAGTGAATAAAAATGATGAAGAATGACAAGAAGCAAATTGAGATTAAAATATAATTTGGTTTTCAAGGAAATAATGTTGCCCCACTAAAGGATGAACCACGCAATAGCTCAGGATGTTTGACACCATCTGGTGTCAATATCAGTTGAGGGTAGGATGGAATCAGTACTTTAGAAGACAGAAAGAAAAGTGAGTCAGAATTAGTCTCTGGGAGAGGACCATGCCAGTACTAGCCTTGATTTTGATGTAATGACAGAGAAAGAAGTTCTACCCTCAAATTCCTCTAGAAAACCTGTCTTTTTTTCGTTTTGGTCTTTTTCTTTTTTTTTTTCCAGTTGTCTAAAGAAACTATTTACTCTATAAGATGGTCTAAAAACATAGAGTCACCCCTACAAATAGCCCTGCCATATTCCACTGAAAGCTCCTTCGGTTTCCCCTGCTCTGCGAAAGCTTCCTACTTGTTCCTATTTGTGGGATGTGTAGCAACTACACCCTGCCACATAGGCGCGAAATAAGCTGGATTGTACTCAGCGGTGATGCTCCATGAAGTCGGGGTCAATCCCCAGTGCAAAGCTAAGTGAATGCCACAGCAGAAGTTGTGTTGGAATTTCAGACCTCATCACGTGGGGTTAGCAGGAGCTCCAAGATCTCAGCATTCTGTGTGGGTTGATGCTGCTTTTCCTTTCAGTTTCTCCCTTCTGCAGCCTCCACAGACCCCACTCACTGCATTCAAGTCCTGAACATCTGAAGCACTGCCCTTGTATTTATGTTGAGCATGATGCTGTCTAGGGAATGAATTGCTCTTATCACAGAACCATTAATTTTCTGGTAATGTGTGAATATGAAGCTAATCTAAGCCACCAACCTGGCCAAGAATGTAGCTGGACCAGTTAGGTCTCTCCATGCTGTAAAATTCTAAATTCTCCGGCAATGTTTTATTAAAGGAGGAAAAAGTCACGTGTATTTTTTCTTGTGATGTAACTCAGTGAAGTCAGTCGCACGAAGAAATAGCAATATAAGAGTCATTAAAGAGCTAGAGTTGTCCTAAATTTAATTCTGTTACTCTGCTAACATCTTTATCCAACTCTCTCTCTCTCTCTGAGAGCTCAGCAAATTGCAGGAGTCTGCAACCAACCACCTTTATATGATGATTACCAAAAGACTGAAATATCGCTTTAGAAAAATGTGACACATAACACTAAACTTAATAAAATCAAGATCATTACAATTAAATATCTCCATCTCCCCACTTCGAAATTCATACATAAATAGGAAACCTCCCTGGCTTCAGGACCAAGGTCTAGAAAAGTACACATCAACATTTAGCTAAACATTAGCAGAAGAAGACGAGACGGCTCAAAATGCAAGCAATGTATTTCTAGAGCTATACAGCGAAATTGATAGCAGTTACCACGAAGATGATACAGATGCTCATATTTCCAACCACCAAGAAAATATTTTCACTTTTTTAATAAAAATAATTTGAAACTTTTTGTTCTTATTTTTGCAAACATGTAAAGTCTAATGAGAGGTCAAATAAATTCTTTTTTTGAGCTAATAAAATGTTGAAATGTGACAAAATCTGGCTTGTTGCTTAATTCTCCATGAGACTTTAAATAATTATAAAATTAATTTAAGAACATACAGCCTTTCACAATACAGAGGAGTTTAATTCTTTGTCCAATCTGACAAAATACTAGCAACATCAATACTAGAATGCTAACATCCTTAGCATTCTTAGGAGTGTCTGGGATTGGCACGAATCATGAAAAGGCTTTTAGATTTTTTTCAGAACTTACGAAAGTGGTACATATCATGTATATGCTACATACGTACGTCTGTACATATCACATATGTGTATCAGTGTATTCAGTGCGGATCGCAGAGCGGCAGCTATGCGCCGCAGCAGCAGTGCGCATGTGCGCTTTTCCATGACCTACTTACCAAAGGCAGATTCTCTGGCAGGCCGTCTTCAGCATAACAATTAGCAGGTTTTCCTGCAGCTGCTCAGCAGGGACGACACAAACCTTTCCCTAGCACAAGTCAGTCAGCCCTGCTAGGTTTCTGCTGCTCTCTGGGAAACGGCATTCCATTAGGAGTGTGACACAGTAGGGAAAGAGACCGGTTCACTGTGAGACCTGCTACTCACTCTCGTACAGTGTATCGGCCCCCCTTCCCACTGCACAGTGGCTGCCGGCTCTGGGCAGGAGGCGGGTGGCCATCATGAGCGTGAACCACGAAGCAGACTTCCACCATTGTCAGTAGCCTTCTTCTAAAGACAGTGCTTGCTAGGATGTTATCAGGGTGACCTAATTTGGTTCCCTAGCCTTAGGAACAGAGAAAGCATTCTTTTTAAACTGAAAAGAAAAGTGTGAACTAGGAAGTTAGGGATGTGGTTGTCACTCTGCTTTAATACAAAGTGAGAGGATCCAAACATAACTTGTGGAGACTGAGTTTAGGTTGTACATCTGGTGTAGGTTTCACCTCCTTATTCCTGTTACTTTTCTATACAGTGTTGATCAAATGTTTTGTTAATATCTTTGGGTGGGAGAAGCATACCGATTTACATCATCAAAATTTGGGTTTTAATCCAATGAGAACACCTACAAAATTCGCCAGGGATTATAATTGGGTTGGAAGAAAATATGGGAAACAGATTCCATGCACATACCTGCTTGCTGCGTTGCCTGTGGCATCTGCTGACTCCTCTGAGCATTGTACTGCACTGAGGCCATGGACCGATACTGTTGTGAAGTTGAGGTAGGGTACTGACCAGATGGATAATAATACACAGGCATCTGTGGAAGATAGGGAGGAAACAGCAGAGGGTGAGAACTGTACACAGTATCACTGGGCCAGGTGCGGTGGCACATCCTGTAATGCCAGAACTCTGGAAAGGATTGGGCAGGAGGACCTTGTATTTCAGTCCATTCTTATTTTTTATTTATTTATTTTTTCTGTATTTTAGGGAAGGGTTTACAGGGTGTTCAGGGTCTCAGAACTAGATCGGACTCGCAGCGATTCACCTGTTTACAGCCTCCCAAGTGCTGGGATCACAGGTGCACGCCACCACACCCAATCTCAGTAGCCCTTTCAGTGCGCCTCGGGGACTGGCCAGCAAGGCAGGCGGGGATTTGGGGGGATTAGAACCCGGGGCCCCCTGTGCCTGCTTGCAGACACTCTAATCTGCTGAGCTATTTGGCCTGCCTCAGCCCAATCTTAGCACCACATGTCGAAGAAAGAAAAAAAGAAAGAAAGAAAGAAAGAAAGAAAGAAAGAAAGAAAGAAAGAAAGAAAGAAAGAAATTTTTAAAATGTAATGTTATTTATGATGAAATTTGATTTTGGTAGATAATAAAGATAAACTCCCACAAAGTTTTCTCAGGTCTGTGTATGTAAGCTACTCCTCCTGATGCAGTGGATCCATTCTCTAAACCCTTGAATCTGTGGCTCTGTGGCTCAGTGTGGCCAGCACAAGGAGGCAGAAGTAGTGGTTGATATTTGCAAGTCTGAACCTCAAGAAGACATGCAACTTCATTTGCTGAATGAAGGCCCCCAGCCACTGAGTAAAGAAACCCAGCCTGCTCTGCTATGGGAGAAAACACAGGGAGACTGGAGGCTCCCTTCCTGACAGGTCCCCCTGCTGTTTAGTCAGTGATGTGGCCTCAGTTAAGCTGCTCTATGGAACAGAAACAATCCACCTGGGATGAGCTTTAAAGTCTGTCAAAGCACAGTGTACAGTGATTTGGATATAACGTGTATGAAAAAATATATTAAATATAAAAATCGCAATATATTAAAATTTTGTTTTCTACCACCATGCATAATTTTCTAATGAATCAGAATAAAAGAAAAAGAAAATATTCTAATTACTTTCACTGAAATTAAATGTTTCCTGTTCTGAAAAGATTTGTCTGCCTGCCTTAGGTCATTTATATTACAATAATGGTTTTCCATTTTCAAGCCTCCTACTATCTTCTCTATAGAGCAGGCAGCACCAACCTAGCAGCCAGCTGACAGGTAGTGCACACGCAGCATAAAGTTATGAGCCACTTACATGAGAACTTAGATTTTATTTGCTATTTTATTTTCTGACTATCTCACGTCAAATAAGAAACATCTTTCTCTTTCAATTTTGCTACTGAAAAATTTAACATATTTTCTTGCCTCGGGATAAAGTTGAAATAAAAGAGAACAATTTTTATGGCTCTGTGATGCTGCAGTTCCCTGGAATTATTATGAGCTATGATTCTGATTGCCTAGTAATATCAATGTGGAAGAGTGAGGGCCTGAATGAGTCTAAAACGAACATGGATAAGAATCTGACAACTAATTTATTTATTGCATGCCTTATTTATATTGATTTAACCCTATCAGTTATTTTTTTTTGTAAAGAAGTTTATAAACAATGAAAACCGATAACTCAGGAGTTCTGAGAAGTTTTGTGTTCTGGCAAACTGTGGTTTAATTAAATATTATTAGTATTAGGCATCAGACGCCTTCCAGCATTAGGAATAAGAGCACCTATCGTCTAACGCCTTCATCAGTAGTATCCCTACATGTCTTTGAGAAACGATGGCATTTTGCTTTCTTGAAAAGACTGAGTCTTTATCACATGCAAGCTCATGAATGTTTTAGCTATTCCCCGCCCTGCTGGTCTACATTTAATAGGAAGCGAAAAATAAATTCAGGACAAAAAGTTGGAGTTCAAATACTTGAAGTATCCTGATGAGCAATAAAAGTAGTTGCATAAATGTAAAGCTTCATGGAAGATATACCTTGAAGCTATTCTTTTTTGTTTTGATTTGTTTTATTACTGCCTCTGTCTAGCTCTTCTCCACAGCAGAGCATGCTCTCATCTCTTAGGCATTGAGGACTTCAGCCTTGTGGAGCAAATGGATGCTTTGTCCACACTTATCTTCCCTCAGGGAGGAAGAAAGTGAGCCCAGCTAAGAGGCATCTTCTAAAGAATCAGCATGGATCATTTAGAGAGAAAGGAAAAATATGGTCCAAAAGAGAAAGAAAAAATATATTTATATAGTACAGTGTCTACAGGATCTCTCACTATACAGATTAGACTCATAGTGTTGTTTTTTTATTTTTTTGATGATACCAGGGATCAAACTCAGGACCTTGCACTTGCCAGGCAAGCACTTATTCTACTGAGCTATCTCCCTGGCCCCCAGATCGGACTCACAGTGATCCTCCTGTTTTCAGCCTTGCAAAGGCTGGGATTACAGACATGTGCCACAATAACCTAGTCTCAATCGCTGTCTCAGTGTGGCACGCGGGGGGGGGGGGGCGGTCGGACCTGGTCATTGTTCCTGCATTTTAATCCACTGAATTATCTGGCCTGCCCGAGTGAGTGTATATTTTTAGCCAACCATATTATAATATGGAGACTCTGAAAATGATATGAGTAGCATAGAAAAGAAAAAGATCATAAAAATAAACACTTGTCTCATTTCTTTTTTTAAAGGGATCTTTGAGTTTTCTGTGTGTTTCCTGTTTAGTTCTGCTAGTGGACATTCAGAAAGCAAAAACAATTGAGAGAAAATTGACCACTGAGTTTATTTTCTCATAAAGTTAACATATTTTCCGTAGACACACATAGGCTGAATCTCATTTGAGTTTTTTTTCTTTTTGTTCCACAGTTGTATAACTAAATTTTGAGATACTTACTAAATTGAAAATCCCCAAAGATATAAACTATCCTTGTATCTGGGGTTCTTTAAAACAGAAGTATTTAAATGCCCAGACCGAGCATACCCTGTGAACATCTGCGCTGCTTTCCTCCTTATTATGTCTTAGATCCACTGAAGAAGGAATGAGAGGATTTCTGTTAAGTGGCGTGTCAGGGGTCTTCGTTGTCTTTGCTTCCATAGGACTAATAATGAATTCCTCTACTGCTGAATGAGTTTTCCCTTTAAGCCCTCTATTAAGCATTCTGCTAACTCCTCTCTTGACAATGAAATGGGTGAGGGTACTTAATGATGCTATTTAGGCTGAAACCTAAACTATATTCTCCCAATAATTAAACCAGAAGTATTTAATTTATTGGTAAAATAATGAATATATTAATGAAGCCCTTTCCCCTGTAACTTAAAATTATTTTATGCATCTCTTTAAATCCCACCAGGGAAGATATATTACCTTGTTGGTGACTGAAGATGAGCTATTAATTAATCACTCAAAATAAAATGAACAACTGAACGAATATCATCTCATAGTAGAGAGTTTTGTGTGGCTTGAAGGGAAAATAATTTATTCAACATGTTAAGGCAGCGAAACAAATGACACAAAGGTGACACTGCATTTTACACAGCTCATCCAGTGCAATACTTCATAATTAAGATGGAACTTTCTTGGGATATGTGTGCCTTGAAAATGGACCAGAAAATGCCTCTGTGCATTTTATATCTTGACAGTAATCACATCCAATATTCTACAAGGGATACCCAGGAGAGTAGCAGTGATGTTTGGTAGTGAACAGTAACATATAATCAGTCTTTGAGAAGACAGTAAAAATCAGTGATCTGTGGTGTCTTACATGCTCAAGTCAATTAAATATGATTAATAGCTACCTGTGAAAGCAGTCATGAGCTATGCTTCCCCTTAGGGAAAGAAAGGACAGTGGATATTGGCTTGCCTTTCTCCTTTATATTCATAGAGAGGCTCACCCTTGAAGCACCAGAAGAGCTCCAAAAAATGCTTTTGAATTGGTAAAGAAAAAAAATCTTGCATTTCTTGAGTGGGAAGAGAGGGTTCAAAGTCCCCATGGGTGGCCTCCACCCTCCCCAGGGCTTTCCCTTCCTAGACAATCATGTAAGCAAGGCACATGCAAATAGGAGTGAATGCTTTTTATGTCTGTACCCCAGCAGCTTGGAAAATGGGACATTCCCTGATCATTCAACTGACTTTCGGAGCCTTCCAACTGTTCACCAGTGATGAGTAAAAGAACAAAACAGGTCCTGGCATTGGGAAGTGAATCTGATGGGTGGGAAACACTAACTGGGAAATATTCTAAGTAGAAAGGTAAAGGTCAGAAATACCTCAGAAAGTCAGCTGAGTCACACAAGGGATGGAAAGCACATGTACCTGTGTGGGGGGAGACTGTTGCACAAATCCCTGTGGTGAGGGCGGTGGCTGAAGAACTTGCTGGGAGATGGGAGGTCCGGAGCCCGAGAACCCTCCTGTGGACAGTTGCTGGCCTGTGGAGGCGATGACATAGCTTGGCTGCTGGGGGGGTTGTGGCATGAGAGAGGACTGGTATACAGGACCGGAAGGGGGCTCAGGAGTGTCGCCTGAGGACTGCCGGCTCAGGTTCATCTGGCTGAACTGCGTTGCCACATCGTCTCTCTGCCATCAGGAACAGAAGTGAGGCAATCAGCAAGATAGGCTTGGTAATGAGAGCAGCACACTGAGGCACATGCAGGACGCACACTTGTGGTGGGGGCACAGGAAGGAATTATAAATTGAAAAGATATTAAACCAAGAAATTCTTCAGCCAAAATATAACAAGAGGGCATCACATGAGTAATCCCTTTCATCGCTCTGAGTCAGAGAAGGTAAACTGTCTAAACCAAATCTCCTTTCAGTGGTGACACTTTTTCTCATTGATGACTCAAGCTTTGGGGGATGGTCATATAGTCAAGGAAGGCTTGGCGTTTTGCTGTGAAGAGCCAGCTGGTCTTCTTAGCGGACAGACCTGCCTCTGGAGAGGGGAAGATGCACCTGTATTCTTCACCAGCCACTGCTACTGTAAAGATAGAGCCAAGTCTGGGGTCTCCAAAGCATCATATGCCTAAATCAGAGAAAGTTTGCTGTATGGTCTGCTTAAGATTTAGGGACAATGCTCACTCTTTAAAATATTGCTGCAAAAGACCTACTGTTCTGAGGGAAGAATGAAAGAAAATTGTGGAAAACCTAGAGGAATATTTACATCTGAAACATAGGGGAATGATGGTTGCTACTCAGACTCTGACTGAAATATTCTCCAAACCCTTACAGCAAGTTTAGAGATCTCTCACTCCTGACTTTTAACTGTGAACATATTCAATTCCTGACTTATAGTGAATGGTTAAAAAGCAAGCACCAAATGTAGAGATACTTAACATAAGACAGTATGCAGAGACAAAAACAAGACCTTTTTCAGAGTTAGACTGACTTGTTTAGGAATGAGGCATTCGCACACATACCTCATCTCACAGTCACAGCACCCACAATTATCCAGAGCTGCTTGGGCAAACAATAAAAGCAGTAGGCATGCTGTCCCGGGGGAAAAGTCATGTGCATAAGATACAGTACCATGGGGAAGTGCTGCGTTGGAGACACAGACAGGAGATGCTGGGGAGGAAAAGAGACTGCTGGATATTGCACTGACTGGGAGGATGCTTGTAGGCCCTGGACGGACTGAAGGGAAACAGAGAAAAGGCTGATCAGGTAACAGGAAAACACTAGAGTTAAAATTGTTTAGGAAAAACATCACTGTCTCTAAGATGTCATCTAGATTCACTACACTCCAGGGAAAAGAACCAGCTGCCAAAATAAGTCAAGGCCACCAGACCAGAGTGAGGCAGCCTGGGGGAGGCACACTTGCACACAGTGGCCACTCTTAAGTTAGTGGTGTTCGTTTGGTGTTACTGCTCATTGGCTTCTGTGAGTACACAAATATTGCCCAAAGAACAAGAAGTAAAAAAAAATAAAAAGGAAGTTTAGACTGGCTGCCTTCTGAGACACTGCAGGTTTCTACGCAAGAGCAGCTTTGCATCTTCATAGGTAAGAGCAGCCAGTCCATTTTCGAACAACTTATTTCTCCTCTTTGCATAGATCGTTAATTGAATAAGGACTCTGCAGACATTAGCATTTGATCTAAGATGGTGTAGAGCAAGGTGACACAAAAGCTGCATGAGATTGAGTTCCGTCTCCCAGAAAAATATTTCTTTATGCCTCAAAACAGCACCCAGACCCAAGAAAGCACATACTCATGTTCCCTTTTATCTGCTCCTGCCCTGCACGTGCTTGTGTTGGCTAAGGCAAGCATTTCCCTCTAAGCTTAAGGATCAATGAAATTTCATGAACCTGAAATCAATGATTCTACACTGGCAGGTTCTCCTTATTAGGCTTACATGATTGTTGGTGGTGCCACTGCTAAAAAAAACCCTGCCCCTTTCAGATGCACTGCTCTTCTGAAGAACACGTGGCCCTTATCTCTGAGTTCTTCCTCTTCTTGCTATCCAGGCAGCTTCTCACCTGAGTCACCAGGGTGCCTGCCATCTGCTGTTGTGGAGGCTGCACCTGCTGCTGAGGCTGAGGGGAGGGCTGCTGCTGTGGCTGCTGCTGGGACTGCCCCACCATGGCGCTCCGCAGGGGCTGCTGACTAGCGGGCGGGTTGTATATTGCAGGAGTTCCGTCGGGATTCACAAAGGGTTGGCCTGCAAGGAGTCACACTTTAGTCAGGGTGAACTTCTCAGTCTTCTCCCTCACAGAAAGCATGATTCTGATCAACACCTCAGGAGTAACCTAAAGTAAAGGGGCAGGGCAATGGGAATCCAAGCACTAGAACTTTCACCAGTGTAAAGATTTTACTGCTTATGACTTTAAACTAGGTTGAGACAATCTAAGCCAATAGCAATTTAAGACAGCAAATAAATTCAACATCTTCAAGGAGCCTTGCCAAAGTTAAGTGTATCTATAAACAGTGACACCCAATAGAGAGGCTGGGGAGAAATCTTCAGGAAACCCTATTTTTTACTGTCCTGCACCCCACAGGCATCAGTAAGATAACATACACTGAGAGATAAGGGCTGCTTTCCATTTATACAACTCTGCTTCCATCCAGTCACAAGCTACTTGCCGATGCATTTATTTTGCTTCTTTTAAGCCTGGTCATCAACTCAAAATCATTATCAGTTCAGAAAATACATGGAAAACAGGATACAACATGTTAATTTTCTAACTTCTTTAAGCAGATACAAGCAGGAATGTACAGAGTTTTATAATTTAAACATGATGCATTGTAAACACATTACAGATGACCTTGTGATGGAGTTTATATGTATCATTTTGCCTTATGGTATAATGGCATGCTTCATTGTAACTGTTATTATTTTTAATGGTTGCATTGTTTTATGTTTGAGGATTATTTTATCATTGCAAAATGCTGCCTTTTCAGCCTCATCAAGGTTAAAAGCAAGGTAGAAAGATATAGTCTTCCTATTTCTCAGAAGAGGAAATGAAGGCTCACCAGAAAAGATACATGAATAAGAAGTTTAAAGGAGGAAAGTAAAGGGCAGCAAGTGAGGGAAAGGGAAAAAGGGAGATAAAGGCCAAAGCAACTCTTTTCTAATGTCTTAGGCACCTTACCCATGCAATGTTAGCTCTTGCAACAAGCCCACATGTATGCAATTTCTTCTCCACTTTAGTGAAAAGAAAATTAGGGCCTAGAAGGAACAAACGACTTATTCAGCAATAGGAAGAATACTAAGCAAGAAATCCAGGTAACGATTCTGGGAGACTTCAAAGTTCATTCACTTTCCCTTATACTCTGATAATTTAAGTAAATCATCCAATTTTGGATAATGAATACAGTTAGGACCCATGAAAATATCCCCCCAATAATAACTGGAGATCATAAATCTATGCACTAGAAGTGAGGAGAGGAGAAAGATATGCTTCAACATAGAATCAGATCCCGTCTTGGCAGGATAAGAATGAAAGAAAATGAAAACTGTGATTGGAAAATTGATTGGCAAAACTGTGGAACTGTTTGAGCCTTGGTTTCATTGTGTATAGCCCCACCACCCTACTTAAAAGGAAAAGATACGGTTGTCTATCAATCATGTTCACTGATATATTTCCTCAGAACCTGAGCAAAATGCTTGGAAGGAATGGGGGTCTTCGAATGGGGCTTGTGTTTCATGGGAGGACCCAGTTGTCTTAGCAATAGGGAGATAGTGTAGGCAGTATACTCATTGTCTTTAGGTAAATACTCAAAGCCTTTCAGTGTGTATGCTGTTCTGACACATGGGGCTTGCATAAACATTCTTATGCAGTGCTAGAAGCATGAGATGCTTTTTTTTTTTTCTGGAACCAGGGATTGAACTCAGGCCTTTGCGTTTGCCAGGCAAGCGCTTATTCTACTGAGTTATCTCCCTGGCCCCCTGCTTTGTTTTATAATAATATATATGAAGAACACCAAGGTTACCCAGCCATCTGAAAAAATTAGCGATGACAGGTAAAATATAGACCTGAACCAGAGAAAATAGCCTTTTCTAGAACAAAAGTACATACGGTACTCATACAACCAGAACAGACTGTTATAAACTACAAGCCAAGCTAATTAATTAAAACATGTTACATGAAAGAAATCAATCATAAAAGACATCCAGTGTATAATCTCATTTATTACATACAAGATCAGGAAAAATTAATTAATGATAATTGAAGTCTGAATAATGATTACTTTGAAGGGAAATGAAGGAACATATTAGAAATGAAACATTTATGTCTCAATATGGGTGCTGTTCACATAGATATTCATATGCAAAAATTTTCAAGGTTTATACCTCAGATGTGTGTAGATAATGCATTTCAGATATGCATTTCATATAGCAATAAATTAAATTTAGAAAATAAAATGGAACAGGTTGGAATGACAAATGCTGAGGT
Organism: Octodon degus; assembly: GCF_000260255.1. Lineage (NCBI taxonomy): Eukaryota > Metazoa > Chordata > Mammalia > Rodentia > Octodontidae > Octodon > Octodon degus. The sequence continues at coordinate 4,944,641 of NW_004524647.1, forward strand.
TGAAGAAAGGCAGACAAAATGCCCATAGGCAGACAGCAATGAACGTGAAGAGCAGCACACCTTAGGAACTCTAATAAGGAGCTCAGCATTTTCATTCTTATCAGAAACTTTGAGTCCAAATAGATCTATGTGTATGTAACAAGAGAGTTCATGAATAAGCCTGCAGAGTACCAAGGAATGTAGGGTAACAGTTCTGGTACCAAAAACAACCTGTTGTGCAAGGACAAGACAAGGACCAGAAATCCACTCACCAAACTATGCCTGGGTCTACAAAATCTGGTATTCTTTGCATGTTCTTCCTCTTCTAGGCATTTGATTTTTCATCACTGTCATTTAATTTGAGCTATATTTTATTGTTTCAATTTTGTTTTCTGCCTTTAAAACAATAAGGTTTTTCTAGATTCAAAACCTATAATGCATGTACTTGTCCCAAGTCAGCCATTTGGAAATCGATACAAATTACTTCAAAGTAAATTATCAGACTATTTAGTGTCCTTATCTTTGTTTTTCCAACTTTTGTTTGTCTTGCAGTTTAGAGAAACAGAAGGAAGGTTTACTATACTTTAAAAGTAATTCTCCACAGTAACAAAAAATATTTCAAAACCAATATCCTTCAGTGATCACTCATATATGCATATATATGTATATGTATATACAAATTCACAAAACAGAAAGTCAGAAGAAAAGACTCTTACTACGTTACTGTTCAACTTGTGGTTCTTATTAGAGGAAAGTATCAAAAACTGCTTACACTTATGGTTGAAATACGGCCTCAGCACTTTCAGATACCGCTTTTGATGAGTTCTATATTTTCTGCTTGAAATATAACCAATGAATGTGCTGTGGAGCAAAAGAGATTGTTCTAAATAACTGAAAGTAAATATACTAAGTAAGGATTTGCTTAAGTGAAAAAAGATAGTAAGATCTTCTAGAAAGAGAAGATCAAAGATTGACATTTATGCTGACCAAGGAGAGCTAGACAGAACTGTGGAACACAGAAGTAAGACAGATGCCAAAAAGGCAGCCAAAAGGGGCAAGGATGTTTCTTAAGAAATCTGGGGTAGGGAACAATTGGTTTTCTAGTCAGGTAGTAACAACCTCGCTGTATGTTTTCTACAAATCTGAATAAAATTATAACAGAATACAAGCAATTAGTTTGAATGGCAGCTACTGAAGACCAAAGAAGGAAGATAGATGGTGGTGTTGGTGGTGGTGGTCTTGCATGTGGGGGGTTCTCTCGCTGCTCAGCCTCTAGCTGCAGCAGGCATGTGGCACAGGTGAAAAAGTATGGTGACAGAAGCAAGCTGGGGTCCTTAGAGCTCAAAGCCAGGCAGAGGAAAGGATGTGACATAGATTAAAAAACAAAACAAAACAAAACAAAACAAAACAAAACAAAATGAAACTCCTCACTGCAGATCAACAGATGTAATGGGCAGTAAATATTATTCCAATAACATAGAATCACTGAG
>NW_004524647.1:4946874-4960279 GCF_000260255.1 Octodon degus
CAATGAACATGCTGTATAGAGACAACTTTGTGAAAGATACTCTAGATGGAATTAAAATGCATAGTTGTATTGGAGAAAATGCAGGAGCATATGTGGCTGGGGCTGGTTTCAACCTGCCCGATATTCAGTACTTGGTAATAGCCAAGTCAATGGTGCTCACAAAAGAAGTTCTAATCTTGTTTCAGTGAATAGGCACATGATTGTCAGAAGTAGGTTATTGTCTACTTTAATTTCACCTAAGACTGATCTTCCATCAATTACAATTTTATACATGAACCACATTATCAAATATACAATGGTAGATGAACATTGTTCCACTGTCCAAATCAACATATATAATTAGTAGTGGATAATATTTCAATATTATATAATTATTGACTAGTTGAACTATGGCCTAAATCTTGTGATCCATTCTGGGGAAGGAATAGATAAGATAGAAAATGAAATAGCTAAGTTTTGTGCCTTTTCATAAAGAGCTTATAAATGCTAATAACATGGAAATGAACCTGAGGGCAATTCATGTGAGAAACGAAGTAGTGATGTGTTCTTGGACCCCAACAGCAACAAAGTTGGACAATGTACTGTATTTGACAGGAAAGTATTTAGTAAAAGGCGAAAGATTTATACAATTTGAAGAGAAACCAGAGTATAGGAAAGTATTTAGGAAAGGGTACTAACTGCACTTTCAAGGGTTCACAGTGCTGGCACTGAAAGATGGGTTTCAGCCCAAAGACGTAACCTGCCATTTTCCACAGCAGAAGTCAAATGCGAGATAGGGTAGCTACATATGTACATATGCACATACTCTATAGTGCTGAGTCTGGCTATCCAAGTGGGCTGTTAGAGAAGCCCAAGATAAAGTTAAATGGAAGAGAGTTAAGCAGGATATGTAAATGAGAATAAAGTTATCCATTCACGATAAGAACTAATCCAAGTGGCCAAACCAGGTTTACTCATGCAAAAATAAATACAAGAAGGAAGGGTAAGGATTGGAATGGGAATAAAGAAATGAGGACTCCTCCCTCAGGGAAGCAGGCTTTCCTCTGGGCCTGAGAATGGCCTTAGCAGCAGTTGCTTAACAGTTCCTCTCCCCCTCAAGACTGGGACTTCAAGGAATTATGCAAGATAACCAATGGCCTTTTGAACTCATCTCTTTTAAAGCAAGCCCCTGTGCTTTACCCTTCACTTCTCTACATAAGACTAAGGCAAAGAGAGCATGATTGGATTTCCTGTTCACCCAGCTAGCTGCCAAGAGAATTTTTCTTCTTTTCCTTTCCAATAAACATTTTTCTAAATTCTTCCCATTTTCCTCAAATTTATCATTTATTCTTTAGTTTTAGGAGACAAAAAACTAAGATTTATACAAAATTAACTAATATATATGTTTATCTATCTATCTATCTATCTATCTATCTATCTATCTATATAATGTGTGTGTTTATTTTATTTATGTTTTATGTATTTAGTACAAGGTCTCACTTCACAGATCAGACTCATAGTGATCCTCCTGTTTTCAGCCTCCCAAGTGCTGGGATTACAGGTATGTGCCACCATACCCAGTCTCAACGTGTTCATTTTTAATTCATAAAATAAGTACATTCTACAAAGAACATAATAATTCATCCTGAATTGTATCACTCAACTATCTTATAAATATAGTAATGTGCTTTCCTTCCAGTTCAGAGATATTTTAATGTCTAGCATTTGTCATATTTGAGAAATATCTGGAGGAGCCATACAACAATATTATTATATCCTGTTCTTAAGCTGAGATCTCTTTCCAAAAGAGATATTTTGATAGCAGCTCCTATTGATTCCATCCAATAAGTAAGAATTGGGACTTGGCACCAGCAGCACTCTATTACTTTTTTTGTAAACAAGATTATCACTGATAATATACACATTCGCATGCACAGCCATGCAATCATTGCAAACAATATTCCTGCATAGTACCCTAAAAATACTGTGCTGAATTTCTTTGAAACATTGCAATTTTGCTTAAAACAAATCATTCAAAGTAAGTGCTTAATGTGTGTTCTTTTCTGCAAACTCACTATCTCAATTACAAGTTGAAGCCAACAAATTGAAGCCAACAAACTCAGATCACACTTTGATCAAGGCCCAGAGTAAGAGACAGGATCCTGGTCATCCTTCAATTTCCTTTATGCTGCTTACAATAATCTAAATAAAATAACAGCAATACAACATCCTTCTAAGAAGTATCTAATCTGGAGCTTTCATATGGTTTTCAATAAAATAATGACTTTTTTCCTTCAAGTTTATGGCATTTTCAAAAAGTCTCAGTCCAACACTATACTTTGAGGATCTGCCATGTGTTTTATGAAAATGTGGCAATTATTCAAGTAACTATTTTAGTATGGATTTCATGTTTCTCTCAATCTTCTAATTATGAGTGGAACTATATATGTGAGAACACTGAGTAGGATGAATTTTATGAGATACTCATCTAGTTTTACATTTCAAAATTAGCTAATTGAAGAAACATTCTGAAATGATACCAATTAAATCTCAGATCCATTTTGAAACAATTCCATCTTTAAAAAAAAATCACTAATAAAGGTCTCCCAGGAAGTGACTCATCAATGCAAAACTTTCCCAACCGGATTTACTTGGCTACAGCATTGCTGTTAATTTCAGCTGGGTAACCCACTGTTGAGGACTGTCCTCTGCTTTGGGCATGGTAAATAGTATTTTTAGGGATGGTTAGTTTTCACTAGCTTACCTTTCTTTTCTAGGTCATGATAATCCTAATCAAAATATTCCCATATATTACCATATTGGGTTTGGGAGCACTCAATGATTTCCTCCGTAAAATAGATGTCCCACAGGGTTTGTTTGTTTTTTCCCCTAGTGTTAGGACTTCAATGCCCTTAGTCCTTTGGAATTAATGTGGAAGTTAACTGAGTGACTTGAGAAATTCAAAATTAAAGAATAAATGATTATTCATCATTGAAGTGATAATAAGCATGGAATGAACAGTTTTCCAAACCCTAACAAAACCAGTCTAAACTTATTGGCCCTATAACATGGAAAATTTTCTCTTCACCACTGCTGTCCATTATTCCCCTATAAGAGTTTGGTGATGTTCTAAGATGAAAGCAACTTTTCTGTTTCAGGACCAACTATAAGTCCTAATTGATTCTTCAAGTTTTTGAGATATTATATATTTTAAGAATACAAAATAAGAAATAAAGCATTAGAAATGATACAAATTTCATTAGACAAAGTTATCTTCAAGTTAGTTGTTTAGGTTACCAGATATAAACCTGCAAAACAACAACAAACAAACAAAAAGAAAGAAAACAGCAAAAAAAGAGAGAGAAGGTAACAAGAAATTGAAAAATAATAAAAATTAACTATTAACTTCTTCTTTCAAAGGACCAGAAGAAATCAGTGGTACAATTATTTAAATTATCCTGCAGATATACATATTTGTCTTTTCCCCCTTTTTCCTTTGTGCTTTTCTTCATCCCAGTTTTTCCTTCCCATTGAACATATTCTTTCCCATTCAGAAGGTAAATAAAATCCTGAGATTTTTTCGGATGCTGAAAAATGTTTTGATTTAATATGAGTTAATAAAGGATTAGGTCCAAGGAACACAAAGTTTTAATTAGTATATCCTGGCTCATTGCACTCATGTTTCTAGCCTTAGCTCTCAAGAATGCATGAGATTATGGTGAAAAGAAAGGAAAGAGACAAAAGTGAATGTTTCAGGGAAATATCCATATCTGTGTTTAGATAGATATGAAAATATAAATCTGATATATGTTTGCTTTTCCTAAACAAAGATTCTACACAAAAATCCACACACTCAGCATCCCTCCTTACAAATTTTCAAAAACACTTGCTAGCAAATTTGTAAAATCAAATGTCGGAACAATCTTCTGACAACCTTATATCATTATCAAAATAGGTAGAAACTAACCTGTGTGTGGATTAAGAAGGATGCTTCCGGGCGGGATGCCTGTTGCAGCTTCAAGTGGAAGGAGGATGTAGCTGGTGTTGTTAGAAGGGACCTGGCCCCCCATTCCATTCTCTGGATAGGACACACAGCCAGGTGAGCCAGTGGCCACTCCTGAGACCAGGGCTGTGCTCTGGAGAGGAGGATGGGTGCGGGACAGCGATCCTGAGGAACCTGCACTGCTGGAAGACTCGGAACCTGGCACAGGGACAGGGTGAGCAGGTCACAAATCACAGAGCAGTAAGCAGAGAAAACAGCCTTATGTTTTTGATAAACCATCCTTAAAATATTTGAAATGCACACTGCAGGAAAAAGTTAACTAATGCCTACTCCATAGATTGGGCTCACATTTTATTGAGACCTTTACTAATTATTTTTTCAGAAAGGTCTATTTTCTAAGAAAGCAGGGACTGATGACACACCCTCTCTCTTTCAGCCTTTCTGCATACCACTGAAGTGATACATTGGTAAATGGCACGTTAAAGCTCTGGCCTCAGTAGCAGCAAATTCCCTTGTTCTTCAGCTGTTGACTCCATAGAAATGTCTTACTGAGTTGAAATGATAAGAATAACATTAATAGGACACAGAGCAGAGAGACTACCCACACCATAAGAAGTCCTAAGATACACTGGTCATAGCTTAGTTCTTAAGTACTATTTCTTCAAAATGCATAAAGCTGAATTTTGAAGATTTATAGTGAGGAGCCACCTTATTTTTCATGTAGGAGTAGAAAACCTACATCACTCCTGCGATGTATGAGTGGAACACTTAAAAATCAAATAGCATCTCTTTTATGGTTAAAAAGGGATGGGTTAGGAGAATGTGCCCAAGGGCGAATATTAGGGAGACAGAAATAAATCAGGACTTGAACTCTTAAAAGCCTTCTGACATGGACACCTTTAAACTGCTAAATATTGACTTTATTTTTGTAAAGATGAACAACACTGACTAAAGACTTTAAGGGTTTAAGATGAAAAGGATATAGGCAATCAAACACTGGACCTGAAACTAAGTATGTGACAAATAGATGGTGGGAATTATTATACTTGTTCATGTGATATATTTAAACACCAAACATGCTGGACTGCATTTCACATACTTGAGGAACTCCTTTTAATACATTCAAGAGCTGGGCTCATCCTTTGTAATAACTCATGAACCTTTAGTTAAGACTGAGTGTGCTTCAGGGGACACAGAGGAATATAAATATTGAGGTTATACAAATAGGTAGGTAACAGTATGTAGAATCTTCCTAGTGAATTAGTTCTTGCCCTCCACTATGAACAAAGCAAGAAGCATCGGATACGTTCCAATTCCTTGGGGACTCCTTTCCTTCCAAAGTAGCAAGAGCTATGCAGCTTCATTAATAAGCTTGGCTGTTGTGGGTACTAAGTATTAAACAGAGGACTAGCGGGAAAATCTGCCAAGAAAAATTCTTATTAATATGAATTCAAACTAATGGTTTGTATTATAGAATAGGTGGGAAGGATGTAATAAAAAGAATTATTCAACCATTACCCATAGATACTGAATTTTCTCATTGAAAATAATTTTTCTAGTTCATGAAAGGTCAACAATAGGTGAAATACCTTCAGGATTCTAAAAACTGCCCTCCAAATAAATAGGAAAACTTTATTTATTTTTTATTTTTTCATAATTTTATTGAGAAACAAATAGCAATGAGACAGTTTCAAATCAAATTGGTAGGACAGTTTCAATAATTAACACATTGCATACATTCTTCCTAGTGTTTAATTGCTGTATAAGATGTGGACATGATATCCTATTTACAAACACCATTAGAACAAATCCCTCTATTAGTTAAAGGAAAACTTTAAAAATAAGTGGTAAGTGATAGAACTTCAAAATGAAATTGTAGTGTAGTAGGGCAATTGGAGAGTCTGAAAACAGTGCATAAGCACTTGAGAACACTTTAATAATTACTATTATTTGTGTTTTTAATAGATAGGGAATGACTATGGAGAAGTTAGATAACCCAACCAGCTCAAATGGCTGTATAATTATAAGAGGGATTTGAGCCACACTGCCTGACCTATTCATGATGATCATGTATTGACTCTAGAAAGTGTGCACAGATAGATACTATAAACAGTGTCCACAACTGCGCATCTTTTCTGCTATGTCCATGGTTTATTTATTTATTTATTTATTTATTGGCAGAACTGGGGCTTGAACTCAGGCCCTTGCACTTGCCAGGCAAGTGCTTTTTCTACTGAGCTATCTCCCTGGCCCTGGTTTGTTTATTAATAAGGGTAATGTCTTATTTTAGTTCAGAATTGTCCATCTACATGGTTTAGAATGTTCAATTGGTTCTGAATAACACATAGGGATAAAAATAAATGGTGTAGAAAAGATGCTGGGAATGCTATACTTTTGAGGTAAAACTACTGAAATTACGACTCTGAGGTCATAGTCCCAATGCAGCCTGGAGTGTTTGTTGATAGACTTGCTGTGAGCAATTCGATGGCAAGGTGGACATTGGAAATGAATTAACCAACAGCAGCAACAATAGAAATGATGATACAAAGATAGTTCAACTCATCTGTAGGCTGGGGAGTCAGTTCATTAATGAGAAGAAATAGGGTCCATAAAGTACATCTGAAATCTGATAAAATGTGAGCTAAAGCTGGTGGTGGTGTGTGTGTGTGTGTGTGTGTGTGTATGTGTGTGTGTGTGTGGTGAGGAACATGCAGGCTGGAGAGACACACTGAATACAGAGTGAGATAATTTTGACTTTAGATAGATGATGATTAATCACTGATTTACAAAAGTTTCTCCTGTCACCTTGGGAGAAAGTAGTAACTTCAATAGGAGGGAGGATGAGACAAAGTGAATGATTTGAATTCACGGATTAAAGAAAAGAAGAAAACTAAAATTGGTTTAAACTTGCCACACTTGCAAAGGTAGGCAGAAAGTCAACTTTCTGAGTTGGTAGCTCCACAATACGTGAAAGTGAAGCTTAGTCACCACCTCTCCAGTCTGTTTATAACCAGCTTTGATGGACTTGTGCGCATCTACCACCCTGATGAGGTAGAACAGAACTCTATGTAGAGCCAGCATGACCGCAATACTTGAGAAGAACAGATACTAGCAGTGATGACAAATGACTCAGGATTTAAAGGGTTCAAAGACTCAAATACAGAGAGACTGATACTTGAAGAATTTAGGATTTTAAGGGTAGTCATGGCCAATATTTAAACTGTGTGTCTGTGTGACAAACATTGTTCTAATCTCTCCATAGGAATAGTCTCCCATAATTTTCATAGCAACCTCATTTCAAAGATGAGAACTGAGTCTCAGGTATATCAGCTAGTTTTCCCAAATCTCACTTGTTGAGTGCTGGAGATTGGTCCAAATCTGTCAGCCTGGTTCCATGGAACAAGCTCTAAATCAGTGAAATGTTTACACTTTGGTCACTGAGTACAGTTCAGGAGGGGACAAAGCTGTCATTAAATTTGTGCTAAGTTCTAGTGGAATGTTCAGAAATTGAAACTGCACCCAAAGAGGCAGCTGTGTGGAAGGGGAGAACTCCTTGAGATGCTCTGGTAAACCTCCCAGCTTTCAGTTGGCTTTCCAGTTCAGAATTCACTTTCCTAAGGACCTAGGAGCCAAGCCTCTGAAATGCAGTCATCAAGAAGACAGATTGCAAGTTTCCCTGCGCAGAGCAGGGTGGGGGTGTGGTGGGAAGGTTGTTAGGAATCCAATCTCCATAAGCACTAATTAGCAAACACATTAGCAAACTGTTGCTTTAGCACACTCTAACATCCTTCAATTTTTCCACTGTTTATCCCAGTGTTTAAAAATTTGGCTGCATTTTGATTCAGTGAAACTGAATTTGTCCCCCTCCTATTGCAGCAGCCTGGACCCTTGTTTCTAGCTTTGTAAATAAAGTTTTCTTTGATTGTTTGACCATATAGTACATTTTATCCTGCAGACAGATAACTGTAAGTTTCTGAATTAGTAATTCAAGAAAATATTTCAGATTTAGGGGATCAGAGTTCAGTGGAATAACCTGAAGCTTCCAGAATTACAACAGAAAGAAAATATCCAAGATGCATAGCAACAAAAATAAACAAGAGGATGTAGTAGGCAGACAAGGGAACCTTCACTGGATCCAAAACCTTCCTATGATATAGACAAAGAATGTGAGAACAGCAAGAAAGCTCCTGAATCTAGAGAACAATGTATCACATCCTATAACACTGTTAAAACAAAATGCTATTTTATATCCCTGGAGAAGTTATTTACAAAGCATGTTTTTTTTCCAACAAACATTACTAGCTAATAACTGGGAACTTGTTAGGAACGCACAATCTCAGGTCCCTTAAGTAGCTGAAGTTGAGGACCTCTATGGTGAGGCTCAAGGGGGAGAATGAATAATAAAACAGCTTCACGGGGCCAGCACAGGAATAAACAGGTTTAGTTGTATTTCTCAGCTGCATCGACAATCTCACTGAGGTTGCGGCCTAAGTAACAAGTAAATATTTTTTAGTATATGTGCTGCCGAAGCGAGCATAAGTAAATATTTTTTGAGTGTGCAAGGGCATTGTCCCCACCCACAGACACGTGCTGGGTGTCTGGTAGAAGCACAGGCCTCAAGACAATGTGGTTTTATGTTCAGATCTCAGTAATATCCATTTTACTAAAATGTAGGAAAACATGTTTCTGACCTGGAAAAAGTCTCATTATTATCTATTTAAAGCTAGAACCTGTATAATTAGAGGAGAACAGTTACTCAAATGTCACACTCCATACTTGGTTTCTGAAATATTTAAAAAAGATTTTGCACTTTTACTGTGAACAATGAGGTTAAAAAAAAAAAGGAAACTTGTGCTGTTCTGAACCTCCAAGACAATAAAACTTACAGCTGTACTTCATAAACCCATCATGGGAAATTGTAAGTTCATTTTGACATCCTACCTTGATCTTCTTAAGTTATTTTTTTTCTCCTCACCATACCTGCACCTTGACAAGATTTCAAAAGGAGACACTTAAATTAAAGAAAAAAATATGTCTGAGGCACTTACAATTTGCAATCATTCTTCAAAGAACATGGCATTTTAGTGTTCTTGAAGTGTTTTAAATGTTTCCAAAGAGCTTTTCTTTAGAAGTGATTGGATGTTGGTGCATAGAAAGTGATGATTGATTTTAAAATCTTAAGAGCTCTTTTGGTGTACTGCAATTTTAAAGTGTGCCATTTAAAGCATTTGGTTTCTGCATTTTAAAATTTAAAGCTATTTAACCTTTCTTAGTTTACAGGAGTTCAAGTGTACCACGGTGGATTTTCTTGACTTTAGTTGCTCCAATAGTGGGATATGAGAGCAATTAATTAGAGGAAGAAATCAAGGACTCAACAATTGTGAATAAAATTCATAGGAAGATAGTATAAGCCCACCTGAATCTTTGCAAGGAGCACTACTGTAAGGACATACTAGTGGCTCTGACTGAATGCTATTAATTTTCTTCTTATGTAGGAAAACATGAGATAATTTATTTGAAAGAATTTGTCAACAGCATAATTATGTTAAACTATCAGCACAATGAACATAAATACTGCAGATCCCTTTCCTCCTGCCTCAGCATGAGTGTGAAGGATGATTGGGACAATATTTATGTCCAGGTCTGCTCTTGTCTAAATGGTGATGGGTACTCTAGGCACCCTGTGTTCACTGCTCTGCCCCACCCATCTCCTGCCCCTGGCCCTTGTTCTCCTCTGACCTTCTGCCTACATTCTGACACTTAGCAGATGTCAATGAAACACAGCTCTCAAATCTCTGCCTTGCTGAGAGGCAGCAGGTCCTCTGTTTTTAGTCAAAATAGTGCTTCAGTTAGTTTAAAAACCCCTCAAGTTAATACTTCTTTTAGATCTTACCGCTCATGATCACTTACCTACTAGAGACTGTTGATGCTAACTTAAATTATCTACCACAAAATATCACTACTCACTTGGGGAAAAAAGTCAAAAAGAGAAACATACATATAGTCAGTAACCCAAAACCTTTAAACTGCTCAGAGACCCATTTACCTTGTCTGAGAAGCAGGGATAAAAAAATAATTTGGAATAGAGAAAATGCATAAGAACTAATGTTTTCTGGGTGTTTACAGTTTGTCACGCATCATTCAAGTTTCTCTGTGTATACTGAGGCATTTAGTTTTCATAATAATCATAATCATAATGATCCTACAATAATCATAATAATCCTGCAATACAGTTGCTATTATTTCCATATCTCAGATGAAGGAACAAGTGCAACTAGGTTACAGAACATTACCATAATATAATATATATAATACTATACTTAAGTATAATATTATACTTAATATAATTACTAGCATTGTATTAATGTGTGCTAACACAAAAATGGGATCTATTAATATTATAATTACTTTAAAGGATAGTTGCAAGGACTAACTTGTACCACTAAGTTAAAAAACAACAACTACAAGAAACACTAGCTGACTTTCATTAAATAATTGCCATGTACAAGTGCCATGGTAATCATTTTTACAAAAGTGATCTAATTTAAATTTAATTAAACTAGTGCACAGTTTAAGTAAGCAACTTATGGAAGTAAAATTGACTAAAGTTAAATTAGTTAAGTAAACATTACATATATGCACTCAAATAAAAGGTAAGAGACTGAATATTAGATGGATTAATAACCTGTTAAAGCTCATGGCTAAAAAGAAGCAGTAATCTATATAGATTAAATGGCAGCTTTTAATTTCCCACAGTGTCATGTGGAGCTGACTCCAAGAGAAGGATGACCACATAGCTTGAGTTAACACTGAACACATCAGGGGACATAAATCTATTCAGTACTAACTACCTGTTTTGGACAGCTTCCCGGCGCTTCTGGTACTGGATGTGCTGTCACCCCTGGTCAGCACCGTGATGCCCCCAAAACTGGCTGTCTTGGTCATAGTGGGCTTCAGATTGCGGTTGGAGCTATCAGAATCTGTGCTGCTCCAGGCTCTCTGATGGTCAGACCACTTCAATTCATTCTCTGAGCTGCTCTGGCGACTCCCAGATGTTCTCCCTGAGCCATCTCTGTTGCCCCTGGAACATAGTCAGCAGAAAACAGCACAGTGACAGTATTACATTTCATGAATGAGGCGGGTAAGCACAGGGTAAGGCCTTTCTTGGAAGAGGCATCCACACAAGACAGCTCTTATCAACTGCTTTCATTAAACGAACTGAGTGCCCCCCAGACAGTACTACAAATGCTTCAATGAAGTACAGACAGATAACACGTTACACATTACACACATGACACAAACAGAAAAACCAAACCTAAGAATGTCACATGATCCTTCTGTCAGAGAAGGAGAAACAACTTAAAAAAACATGGTATAAAATATAATTGTTAATATCTCTTGCAGAGATAATAAGGGGATAAGTTCTCCTTATTCAAAAATAGCAAAGAATTAATTTTCAGAATCTTAAATGACTTAAAAAGTAATGCCAGCAAATAAACAATGTTTCTCTCACTTTAGCACTAAGTCATTGACTTAGAAAAAGTGAACACAAGTCTGGAGAATCTACTTATTCATTTTCCAACTTTGGAGTTTCTGACTTTGCCAAGGCTGTGACAGAACAAGTCACAGAAGTTACTATTAGTAAGAAGTTACTCCACAGTAAGAATTTTGTTCAGTAACTAACATCCATGGTCAGAGGAAACAGCCCTGTTCACTTTTCTGTATAGTAAGGCTTTTTTTTTTTTGTGGAACTGGGGACTGAACTCAGGCCCTTGGGCTTGCCAGGCAAGTGCTTATTCTACTGAGCTATCTCCCCAGCTCCAAGAAAACTTGTGAAAATAATAATGTTAAAAATATATGCGCCAAGAGTGAAGCTTTCCAAAGGGATCAATGGAAATAACAAAAACCTTTTTAAGCAAAATAATATATTTGTTCAAAATTTAAATAGAAAAATCATGAATATCCTTGGAGTGATCAATAGCTGAAAGTGAATGTTGAAGACTTCTGTGTATCTTTAAGGCAAATGTCAAATTCCATGCACTGTATGAGGAAATTTGATGAAAGTAGTATTTTCATTGCTTTCCAACCTGTTTAAGGACTAAACTAATGAGTATTTCAGGAGATAATTTTTCCAGATGGAAACAAGGTATCATTACATACCCTAACAGTATCAGGGATTATAAATAAATGCAAGATATTTAAATCCTGAACAATAAAAATAGTCCCAATTTTATATTAGTGTACAGTATGATATAATTTCAAGTCTAGAATCAAATCTCATAAAAGCGATCGGAGGCTTAGTTAAAAATATTCTTTTAAAGATAATGTGCTATTGAGATAGAATCACACATATCTGATTGAAACACCAACCAAATTATACAGAAGGCATATGGATATGTTATGTTTTCCTTCATCTTTACTTACTGAACTTACTTTATTTCAAGAAACTTCAGAAGGCTAATGATCCAAGAAATAACAAAAATGAAGTAGCTAATCTGTGAAGAGAGCTTCGTAAAGCAAAGGCAGAAAGTAGAACAAAAAATTCACAAAATAAAAAGTACTTTCAAAGTTAACATTGTATGAGAATAGTCCTTTTTCTGCCATCTTGCACAATGTTTTCTTATAGTCTTTGCTCTCAGTTTCTCAGGAGTGGCTGGATTTAGAAATAAGGACAATCTAAGAAGAAATCAGGCTGTTGAGAGGACATGCCCTCAGCAAAAGCCAGGTGACTTTATTCCTTACACTTCTTTAAAATTTAAGAAAACCATAGGAGATATGGCATAGAAAAAAAATTGCCATTTGAAAAACTTGACATTTCATTTCTAGTTGTTTTTGAGTGTTTACATTTAATTTCATTCTCTAATAATTCTTATTTTGCTGATTTGCCTTTGGCAAAATCTGGCTAAATCATTCTTTAGTGATTAGAAATTCACTTGGAATGTGGCAGTGATCTTATTTGTATGTTATTTGGAATATTTATTACAGAAAAATCTAGCTTACAGATTTGGATCTGTACTTAACTTCAACACGTAGGATGCATGAGAATAAAGCTCAGCTTGTGGGGGTGATCCTTTGTTCCATTCACTAATTACCCCTCTCACTAACATCCTTGAACATCCGTGGAACCAACCTAGAATTCTAGTACCTGTCAGTGTGGCTGAGAAGGCCTTTGCAAAGGGAGGCAACACCACTCTTGCCAGGTATAAGCACCTGTGTTGGAGTCTGCACCCTTTATGCTGGTAGAACAATATCTAGCGATGTGGGAAAATTCCTCTGGACTTGCAACATTTCTTAATCAATAAAACAACCTAAGACTTCCTTAGCTCTTCTGCTTTTGCTCAATCAACTCAAGTCATCCGAAATGTCAATATCTGTGCATTAAAAAAATTAAGTCACTGCTTTAGAAACTTGTCATTGATGGGA
>NW_004524647.1:4961444-4978045 GCF_000260255.1 Octodon degus
ATTTATTTATTTGGTACAGGGTCTTTCTATGTAGCTTGGACTCATAGTGATCTTCCTGTCTCAGCCTCTGCAGTCCTGGGATTACAGGCATGTGCCACCACACATAGTTTTAGTGGCTGACATGGCACGGTATCTGTGAGGTATGCAGTACTGGGGATTGAACCTGTGTCCTTTCCAGGCAGGTGCTTAGACAGCTGAGCTACCTCCCCAACCCCAAGAAAGGCATTTAACAGCTGATGAGAAAATGATTCTTCTGCTTTCATAGAATGCTCAATTTAACAGAAAACTTAAATACATTTTCATCCTTTCCATTATCCCCCACAGATCTTGATTTAATTCACTGTTTTCTGAGGGCTAACTTTGACAATGCACTGATATGATAATCCCGTCAACTTTGGTGAATTACATTGAGTTAAAATTTCAATCAAGGGAGGAGAATATAGCTCAGTAGTACAGTGCCTGTGTGGCAAATACAAGGAAAACATGAGAGGAAAGATCCCTGAGGAGCTACGTACTAAATGAGTCTCCCTTTGCATCTCATGTCACCTAACATGACACCACACTAGCTGTGTAACAGACTCTACAAAGAGAACTGAACAAATTTCATCTCATGAACAGAAATACTTTACACTAATACACTTATATTTCACACTGATTCTGCACATATTCTGAAAACACAGTTTAAACAAGGAAACCATACCAACCGAAACAGCTGTCTTTTCTTAAAGGTCTCATTGCATATGTTATTGTCTTCCAAGAGCCTACTGGAAATGAAAAACACGATTTTTATGACATAAAACCTAAGAGTATTGAATTCCTTATGTTAAATGGATGTGTATTCAAATATAGAACACCTCTGCTTATCAATCAACTCCACACAACTGTTTTTATTTGGACAATGTTAAAGTTTGCCATATTTCATTAATATCTGAATGGCAGGGTTGAAATTGCTGTACTAGGAGTAAAGCACTGATGATAAATAAGGAGCAGAGAGCAAAAAAGCAAAAGGAAGAAATAAAGGAGAAGAGCAGAGTAAAAGAAATTTACATACATAGACATGATAGAGATTTGATCCAATATATTAGATGTGTATTTTTTATGATAACACTAAAGTTATGTTTTTATCTTTTGTGCCTGGTGAAACACTGACATTCCAGAGTGGAAGATTCTAGGAGATATCATTTTTATAGGAGAGGCATAAATTTGAATTCTAATTCTTGGAATTATCAAGACTTTTTCATACACCCAGTACATATACCTGGGAAATTATTGTAATATTGATTTTAATCTAATTTACATATATGGAACACTGAAGTGTAAGTATAAGAATTAAGAAGTAAGGTAGAAAGCATGATTGGTTAGAGCAGTAGATACTAAGATTTCCCACCAAATAATAGTAAATGCTCACTTCTCGTGTGGAACAGGTATAGAAATTAGGAGCGCTTCAGAGTCACGGCTAGGATGTCAAGACCCATGGATTCATAGTTTTAATGAATTTTTAAATTGTTTTTAGTTCTTCACATGGATTTGTTTTGTAATTTTATTCCACTTTCTAAAAGAAGCTGCTCTCTTAAAAGGTTTCATTATCTATAGATTTCTAACTGCTAATAAGAATGATGCATTTAAAAAAATCAGTTACTGCTAATGCCCAGCTTAAATTTCTCTCAGAACTGACACTGAATCAGTCTTGATTTGATTCAGTTTTATAGAGATGCCCATTAAGCAGCACCTCAAATAAAATTAGCTACCACTTTATTTATGAATGCCACATTTCTAAAGCAAGTTGCTGAATCTTGATATGTGTTAAATGTGATTAGTATAGTTAACATGAATTCCTTAATTTCTCCTGAATATCTGTAATTAAATAAATGGGACATTGTAAAACCTGTACCAATTTAGAGCCATTTTAAAAGCATATATATCAAGTTTAAAAAATGTCTTGTCTCATCCCCAAGATGGTCCATAACTTTCTTATTCATTTTATGTCCCAATTACCTCCCTCCACTAACATTTAGGCAAGGTGCAGAGCAAAATCTAGACTAGTTTAGATATAAGTTTCAAGGTAATCCTTTTATGAAGAGTAGTAGATTGTTAAGAATGAGAAGCATAGTATAGTATTTCAGTTACTATTTGTATTGTTATATATAATTATGAGTCACAAGAAGTGGCTAATAATTCCAAATTTTAAATACTTTTATCAGCCTGTTCAATAAAGCAATGGCTAGATCTCAACACTTCATCATTTTAAAGCCCAGTAAAAGCAACAGGAATTCCACCTTTGGAAAGACCAGAAACTGAAACTTTAAATAAAAAAAAAAATCTAAGTCTCTGTCTAGACATGATGGCAAGAACTTTTTCCCCAAATTAAATCATTTTTAGACAATTTCAATAACATACATATGTGAATATACATGTGTGCATGCATAGATATATGTATTTACTTATACATATATTCAAGCACACACTTAGATAATGGATATAGATGTATATGGGAATATACAGGACAAACACGACAGACTGTTCTTCTAACAACATGTGAAAGTAAATTTCACTTTACCTGTTTTCCACAAAAAGGCTTTCCTGGGAGCAAACTGACTGAAAAATAGAAAAAGGCATTGTATCAGATGTTCTGGATGTGCTGAAGGATCCAAAATCCATGCCTGATTCAAAACTACTTAGAATGACATGTACAAATGATGGAAATAAAAATAGGTTAGGGTTAGAGAATAAACAATTTTCATGCAGTAATTGGGTCTGTTTCCATCAGGACTCCTATAGTTTTGAACAGATTGAACCTTGTTGGATGTCATGGTCAGCAGAGAAATGTGCTGAAACTGCTGGAGAAACGTAACACTGTAAGGTCCTCGGTGAATGGTTTCCTCTGGAACTGTAGAGGGCTAGCCACTGACAAAAGTCAAGGGAATGGGTTCAAACCAGAACAGAGCATGCACACTGGACAGGATCCACCGAAGAATGGAAAAGTGTGAAGCCACACTCCTTAGGTTACGGGCTGGCAACAATAAATGCTCATAAAGAAAAGAAAAGAAATTGACTCCATCCTTCTCAAAATTGAAGAAATGTTATTCATTATTAATTGAAGGGGAAGGACAGGAGGCAAAGTTTGACAAAATAAAGCTAATTAGAGAAACTATCAAGTTCCATCTTGTATTTCTAATTTTTTCACATAGAAAAGTAATGATGTTTTTCTTTCATTTTTATTCGCCTGGCATTCATTTGTTTCTCTCCAATGTTTTGTTGTTGATTTTATTTTTTTGTGGTAGTGGGGATAGAACACAACGTCCTTACACTGATCTACATTCTCAATCTCCCTTTATATTTATTTATTTATTTATTATTGGAGACAGGGTCTTACTAAGTCACTAAATTGCCCAGGTTGGGATTGAATTTGCAATCCTCTTCCCTCAACCTCCAAGAGTGCTGGGACTATAATCCAGTGCCACTGTGCCTGGTTTCCAATCTAATATTTAATACAAAATGTAGGGAGGGCAAAATCCAATTATCATTACATGTTGAGGAAAGATGGTTTAAATTTATTAAATACAGAAAGTTTAAGCCTAAAGATAATATTGTGCTGTAGTAATAAATATAGCCATAGTGTTTAGGAAGTAACACAAGACTATATTTTTCAAAGCATTGTTTTTTTATCAAAATATAGTGTAATGCTATGTGCAATTTTTCTAAATTATGAGTGAATTCTGTGTTCAAGAGATAACGACTTATCTGTCCATTTTAAGACAAAATGAAAAGAAAACTGTATTAATGGTATTTCAGTAATTCTAAAACTAGAAGATGCTGCTAATGTAACTACTACTCAGGAAGGTGACAAGAGCTTGCTTTCTCTTTTCATCTAGCTCCAGAGAACATTTCCTTACACTAGGCCAAAGGAATACCTTTAGATATGGTATTTTCCTCACTGGTCTGAAGATTTCACTCAAGGTATCTCTAGAATAATTTCTAGCTTAATCTTCCTATAGTTACATTGTAGTTTTCTATAGTTATACTCTTTTCAAATGTGAAAAAAGAAATCTTGCTTAATCAAAAAAACTAGCCAATTAAAAGAGCAATCTTTCAGAAAATGAATCATTAGATTTTGACACATATTTAGAAAGGGAAACAAATGAAAATATATATGGAATAGGATGTACCGTCAACACTGTCTCTATAAAATTTTCCTTATAGTAAACCAAAGACCTTATCCCCTTTGTTTCATTAGTTTGGTCTTCCTAATAGTTAGAGTCAAGTCATCGAATGGAAAAGAAAGTAAAGTTCTTTCAAATACAAATTATGAGATCCACACCTTGCTACTTCTCTACTCTTGTAGTTGAGAAGAAGTCAATTAAGTCATAATGTTCTGGCTGGGTTATGGAGTTATTAAGAACCTACTTTGAAGGAATTGTCAATGACATACTGACCTCTTCAGACTTGTTAATCTAATAACATGTGTAGGAAATTAAAAATTCAATCTTTGGATTGAAAAGCAAGACACTGGCAAGTTAAGGATATCTTTCACTGAAGTATAATTGAAAAGCACTTTTCTGATTTTTTGTGACAAGGTCCTATGAAAGAGCACCTCATCACCCCTTAACCACATTTCATAAATAAGACAGAGATATTTATAAGCTATGATTCAGTATCTGATGAAAATAAACTTTTTAAAAAGTAGAATTAATAACTTTCACATTTAATAGCAGAGAAAGATAAAATTGTCACAGTAATTAAGTGCAACATTCAAAGCTGTCACTTATATGCATTCCCAGATATAAAAGGCTCCCTTTTTCAAAGAAAGAAAAATGATCTTGCTTAATGGGTTAGAGTTCCCTCCCACATCTCACCCCCAGCTCAGCTTGTTCTGCAAGCCCTTCCATCCTTTCTCCAAAGAGAGAACCCAGCGCATCCTGGCAGGACCATCAGTAAGGTCCTTCCCAAGTCCCTCTTTAAACATATTATTCTCTGTCATCTTCTTGTAAAAACATACATTTCCCAAATGTGTTGTTCAAATAATCCACACTTCCTCAAGATAGCAACATCAGATAGAATTAACCATAAAAGAAGCTTAAATCTTTGCCAGAGAAAAAAACAATATCATGTATTACTAAAAAAGCACAATATTTTATTTGAGAACTAAGTTCCTTTGTATTCTTCCAACTAGTTCTCAAATAGTTTTTTCTTTTCTCAAGATACCAAAACTTTCACACTGCACTTGAAGGCTTTTTCTAGTAAGTTACCAAGGGAGCCTGCATATTTTGATAGTGTTTCTAAATGTAAATCACGCACACGCACACTCACCATCTCATATATGCATGCATACACTTTAGACAACCAGATCCATTTAGAAAATGCTCAAAATCACTTCAATTTTAAAATACATTTATTTTTGCTAAAGCATAAATATTAGGAAGTATTTCTGAATTTTCCATTGTTACTTCAAGTACCAAAAAATAATATACAATTACTTCATGTTCTAATTGACTTAACTTCACTACTTAAATCCTAATTGACAGGGAGGCCTAGGTTAGTTGGCTCCTATTGCAAGTTATGAAGACATAAAATTAATGACCTGCTCAGAAAAAGATTAGAGTACTGTAACATAGTTTCCTTATGCTGGATCCTTTGCATTTGTTTTATAATTGATTTAATATAATTTAATTATTTTCTTATGTAAGAATAATCTTGTGCCTCTACATTTTTGCAAAGGTAATGATCATTTGGGAATCTGAAAAGACAGATAAAAGTCCCCTACAATGTTCTGTCATAGAAGTGATAATGATGCTTTCTTATTTATATTTAAGAAAGTTCACATTGCCCTGTTACACCCTTGAGTGTTTGCATTAATAGAGGATATAATAATATCCTGGTAGTTGAGAGTGGCATTCATGGATTTGTGTCCAAAGTATTGGGTAAGATCTTCTAGATTGTCCCAGGGCTGTTTTGTGTGTTCGTTAGACTAGAACTGGAAGGAAAACCTCTCTCTCTCGCTCGCTTTCACTCTCACTCTCGCTCTCGTTCTTGCTCTTGCTCTCGCTCTCTCGCTCTCTCGCTCTCACTCTCTATCTCATTCTCTCTTTCTCGCTTCCCCTCTGTCTCCCCTTTTCACATCACTTTTCCCAAATATTTTCCAAGGCAAGTTATGTACTGTGTTAGAAAGATGCCCACCAGCCTGTAATGAAAGGCAAAGCCCACCACATAAAGCACAGATTTTCAGATGATTGCTAGTGAGTAATGGAGGACTACCAATACCAGAATGTGAGAACATGGACTTAGCTTGGCAGAGACATTTCCAGGTAATTGTAGCCCCAGTGAACAGCTGACATGCAGTCTCTGGTGAAAGATCCAGAGCTAGAACCATCTCACCATGTCACTAAGCCATTCCCAAATTCTTGACTCACAGAAACCATGAGATATATATATATATATAAGCTTTCGAATAATTTGTCATTGTTATAAGTAGCTAATGAAAGAGAATATCAGTGGTAAAACAGCATGTCTCTATTTGAACTCTAGGGGGAGGAGAAAAGCATTGGATTTTCCCCTTTTCTAGATGTAAGGGTTTAAAACCTTATAGAAGTATGATAAATAATAGCAAAGCTTTCCTTTGATACACACATATGTGCATGACCCTAATAACACACAAATGATACCAGAAACTTCACTTAATCCTCAAAGAACTACTCCATGTGTATTTTGAGTAGAATATTAATTTTAACCATTTTTCCCTATAATATCTGGTTTAAAGCAATGCCAGAAACAGTCTGACACTTCATTTGAACTGGTAAAGCTGGAAATGTTGGCTCCTTGAAAACCTATAACATTTTTGCAAAGGGACGAAACTATAGCATTTTATTTATTTGTTTTTAAATTGTATTTATTTTTTTGAAGCATTTTAAAGAATGTTGCCAAGGGCTGGTGAGATAGCTCAATGGACTAAGCACCTGCTTAGGCAAGAACAGGGCCTGGGGTTCCACCCCTAGCAACACATGCCACACCACTTCTGCCCCAAGCATGCTGAGTGGCCACTGAGACCAGGCCTGGTGACATATGCCTGTAATCCCAGCACTGGGGAGGCTGCAAACGGGAGGATTACTGTGAGTCTGAGCTGCATGGTGATGTCCTGTATTAACTACATAAAATGAAGGGGGAAATAAACAACAAGAATGTTGCCAAGTCATGTTTTGAAAGCAAAGGATTTGGCAAGAGAATTGCACTTTAAAGTTTCTCACATTGAAGTCTGCTTTTACTTGTTTAAAAATTTTGACAGGAATGGTGGTGTAGATCACCAGTAAAGCTCTTGCCTTGTGTGTGTTAGGCCCTAAGTTCCATCCCTAGCAATACACAGACACACAGACACACAGACACACAGACACACAGACACACACACACCTAATGCAGCATGAGACCATCAAGGGCTTCAAATGTCCAAGTTTGTCTCAAGGAAATCTCCAACTTTGGATCCAGTTCCCTGCTGTTGATCCCTTTGGAGAGCTTGTGTGGGAGGGCAGATGTAGCAGAAGTCACTAAGACCTTTCCCCTTGTGAAGACCGCCCTGTGGACATGGGACACAGTGACCAAAGCAAGCCACTGAATGCCCATTTTCGTCCTAGGAAAGTGTCTTGTGAGGGTGTGTTGTATCACCTAGCTCTTGAGTGTCAAGGAATGTGCCACAACTAGAAAAAAGCATAATTTTGATTTTATATCAGGTGTGTGATCCACGTGTTCTCTTTGATATAACAACTCATGCACAAATTGGTTGACTTATTTGACCTGCCAGAACAGAATTATAAGGAAAAATGTTGTGTGTGTGTGTGTGTATTTGTGTGTATATATGAGTAAAAGAGAGAACAAATAACAATGTACAGTGAAAAACTCAGACAGATCTCTCTAGGAAGGTCTTCAGGAAGAAGCATGCTGCTTCTCAGCGCACTACAGCAAGCACCCTTGCTCTATCATGGCTAGGCAAGATCCTCTCAGCACTTCACTCTTCTATACAACAAACACAATTAAAGGCCCAGGGTGTGTCAGGCTGCGCTGTGCTCCACCAAAAATGCTGACCGTAAGAGTCTAAGGGGACTCCTTATCTGCAGAATCATCTAGACATCCAGCTACAACAACCTCTTTTCTGGTCTCCAAATTTCAGAACTCAGCCAGATTATTCTCTCATCAAAATCCTGTTCTAGTGAGTACAAGAAATGTGGTAATGGAGCTCAGTGTGAATGAAATGCAGTGTTCAAAGAGGTAGAATCTTTCCTGTGGCCTCAGATGAAAGGAAAGAGCACTTGCCGAGGGGTCAGAAGTCAGCTTCTCACCACCATGGACGGTAGCCACCTCCCAGGCTGCAGTCCAGTGAGCTGTCTGCTGGAGTCAAATACTCCTCCTGACCTAGCAGAGTTAGAAGGATTAGCCACTGAGAGTGCCACAGAGGGCCTCACATGTTCTCCATAAAAAGTACATATAACACTTAAGGAGCACCCAGGTCATTTTTTGACATGGAAAGCTGTGGTGATTGTTTGCCCATTTAACTTCTTTGCAAATGAATTTAGACTTTATTTTTTTTTTATTTTATTTAGCCTCTTAAATGACTTTTATCATGTGAATAAGCAATTTTAAAAAGCAAAGCCACATCTTTCTTGGAATTTTAATAAAAATGAATTATTTTATGATTATTCCCTTGACAAATTTTTCAGATTTGATTGTCATGAAATTGATCATTGTTGTTGTTATAATTATTATTATTATTAATTATTGAGCTGCAGGATTTGGAATTTAATAGCACTGAGGTATATCCCCAGCTCTTTTATTTAATTTTTAATTTATTTGTATTTTTAATTTTGAGACAGGGTCTTGATGAGCCAAGTTGCCCTGGAGGGGCTAGAACTGGCAAACCTAATGCTTCAGCTTCCAAAGAATACAGGTATGTACCACCACACCCAGTGAAATAAGCATTGTTATCTAACAGTAGTATAATTATCTGTCTGTAAGTACAAAGAACTCAGAAAATACTACACATCTGTAATATATATATATATATATATATATAATCACACATATATATAGTATATGTGTGATTGATAGACTTTCCTTTTGGCAATTCGTTCCTATGCACAATGTTGATGTTAAAAATACACTAGCAGGTTTTCTGCTGCCTACTATGGACGCAAAGGTATTTCTTCAAACCTGCCTCCCCTCTCTACAAAAGTTCTGTTTTTCCTGGAGAGAGATCACACCTCCCTACTCCTGCTGCTCACTCTTGCACCCATGGCTAGTTTCCTACTCCTTCCCTGAGCCAAGTCCTTGTCCAGAAACACCTCTTAGCGTCTTCAGCTCCGATTGTCCTCTGGCTCTGACCTCCTGCCTCCCTGCCAGCTCACTGTCTGCAGAACGAGGCTGCCTTAGTGCTGATGGCAGAACCACACTAGAGAGGCAATGAAAACAGCTACTCACATCATGGGCAAATATTCTCTCCCTCACTCTCTGATACTCCTCTTCTCTCTCTTCAATTGATTTACTTCGTCTGTCATCTCTAAGTAGATGCATTCTGTTTTTCTGAACAGAAAAAAGAAATCAGGAGAGTTATCCAAGTTGAGTTGATAGAGATCTGCAGTTAAGCAACTGTCAATGAAGAATAATAAATATCTATCTAAATAAGTGGAGCACAATTCTTGCTCCTTCTAGTTCCTAAGGAGACTGTGTGGAGTGAGGTATGTGTAGTGCATGCGAGCCTAGCACATAGCAGTGGGATGTGTTTGGTGTTCTTGGTTGCTTCCTTGGTTGGTGTAATTAGTGCAATTAGATGTTTCCAAAATGAATGTGCCTGAGTATGCCTGAGGTATTCAGCCAGTTCAGGGAAGAGGTGGTTCACCAGGGGTTAGCTTTGTTTCCTTTATTAACCTGTGTGCTACTGACTTTAAAAAAGAAGGAAAAGAAGGAAGGAGATGAATGGAAAGAAAAGAATAAGTATCTAGTTCAAGAAGAGTTAGAGAAGAAATGACTTTGAAAATGGGACTAGAAAAAAAGCAAGTGAGTAAAGACAGCAGGGTACAGACAAGGAGGTGTGGATATTGTTTCTTCCTCTCCTTTCATTTTTTAAATTCATTCAATGACTGATTCTATGAGATGTCCTTGGCATATAAAGAAGGGCCTGGGGCTTAAAACTAAATCTAGTGCATTTGTTAGTTGATCAGGATCAATACCAAGTGAAATAAAGAATCAATTCAAAGAACCCAGCATGAGGACTGCTGTTCTTCTTCCTCTCCTCTGAACCATGCTTTGCTTCTCAGGTGCCTGCCCTCCCATCATCCTTTTCCATTCCTGAGAATGTGCTCTGCACTGACCACATTCATCCATCCATTCAGCAGACAGCCACCAAATGCAGGACACAGGCACATGTCTCAGAGTCAACATGAGCCATGGTGTAGCTCAGTGGTGGTGGGAGGAAATGAGATACAAATCATGAACAAGTTGAGAAACAAGTGCATCCAAGATGCATATACTGGCTTACGGCGACTCATTATTAAAATGAGAACTTGATTGAGATCTACATTGTCTTACCTTTAAAAATTCTATAGCCATGTCATTTTTTAAAAACAAAAAATCTATTTTGTCAGCGACAAAGTATAACTGCAATGGTATTTATATGGCTTTCTGCTGTGCTTATTATTTAAGATTTGTTCTCCCTTGTCATAATTTACTTAGTTTTCTTCCTAATCACCCTGAAATTCCACACCCCCCATCTAGAGAAGAGATTTAGTAAAGTCTCTTTACCCTGGCCCAGGTAACATGATTAAAACTACTCTAGAACAAGAACACAGTGTTTTGTCACAAGCAAAATACACAAGGATAAAGTTCTGCTATGTTTCATGCAAAATGAGCAGACAATTTACATAAACCATAAAACATGGGAGGGAGAAGGGGTGGGAGACTAGAACATGAACTCAATTCTTTTCTGTGAAGACTTATTTTAGGATAGTTGCAAAATCCACCTGTCCTCACCATAACAAGGTTTGTTCTTTACAGCTACACCGGTTGATCATCGGTCCGTATTGATAATCCAGCTCAATTTGTGCACAACTGAAGGACAAAGCTGTAGGGAGTGGAACGACTGCCATAGTTACACAGACATCTGGAAATGCGACTGACAAAGCTTTTCCCCACAGCATGGAGCCTGTGGCATCCCGACCCCCCCCCCAAGACATGCAGCAGGATCTGCGCCAAGCACCACCCATGCAGCCCAACACAGAGCCATTGCTAAAGCAACCAGGACATGTTTTTGGCTGTCCATTGAATGCCAAAGGAGGAGGCAGGTAAAAGCAAGGGGGCTGGAGAAAGGAGGATAATATCAGAGGCAGGGGAGAGTCAGGAGGGAAGAAGGGGACAACAAAGGAACAAAGGGACGACAAGAACATCAGTCAGCCCACCTTCAAAAACAACAATGTCAGCCACTCTCAAACTTGAGAACCAACCTGATTGTCTTCTTTATCAATACTAGAGTTATCTCGCTTCAAGATAAACCGCTTCTGGGATTCTTCACCTTTTTCATCTTTTAAATGTTCACAAAACCTTTGCTCTGGTCTGCCAGCAAAGTAAAACATATCAATAAAAAGGATTTTTCCTCATTTAACGTTATTTCTTAGTGTTGTTTTTCCCCCATAGTGGCATTTAGTTATTTTTTTAAAGTTTACACGTGGCTCTAATATTAGAGTCGCTGGCAATATACAAGCAGGTAATAATATGCCATTTCACATATGCCATTCAAATACCTTTAGCTGTTTTGAATTGGAAGTCCTGTATGCTGCATGCTGATCACCACAGCTGAAGTTAAAGAAAAAATTAAAAGGCCCGCACATATATAGTGCACTGATGTTTTCTTTATTTATTTTGGTCTCTATCACTCCTGAATCCAAAGAGAATTCTGCTCATTTTCTTAAACATATTCAGAATTTGAGAGTACCTTAATCTACCATAGTTTAGAAACTGAAAGCATAACCTCCCATTACCTCAGGAGTTTTCAGAATCCACAGCAAAAGACCATTTCAAAGTGGTTTCTATTTTTCTCCAGTGATCAGTGTTCCCAAATCTGGCTCCCCTATACTCCGAAATACCTGACTACGTCCTGGAATCAGTAATGTGGACAACTACAGATACTTAGTTTAAAAAGAAAAAAACTTAATTGTTGGTTAGTATGGGAGAAATGCCCCAATTAATTACATTTTATTGATTAAAAGACTCTTTAAAATTTCGCATTATTCAAGAAAAGGTATGTATTTCTACATTAATTTCTCATGATAGTCACTGTATACACATGAACTCAGTGTGTGACTTGGACATGGGTTTAGCTATAGAGGAACTGCTAAAACACTTTTCCCTAGTTTAGAAAGAGTTTCAATTTATGACTCTCATTAAAGTGACTCTGTCATGTTTGATTATGTATTACTTCTAAAGTGCAAGGATTTTTCTGTACCTGTTGGATTCATTATGCCATTAGCCATAGGGGCAACTTTATGGTGTCTAGAGCTTAAGGTGGATGATCAGTAATTAGCACAAAAATTCATCATTTGCGTACATCTTTAAAGTAGTCACAAAGCACTTGGGGAAATAAAAAGGGAGTAGTTTAAGCTTAGATTTTAAACCCTGGTATGAAGCATTCTCTCCTTAAATATCCATACATAAGTTATAAAACTACTGATGTGCAGACACCAACAGAAAGCAGGAATGATATCAATTATAGTTTCAAAAACTGTGTAAGGTTGTGAAGTGATGTGATCTTATTTAACTTTGGAGTAAAAGTTAAATGGAGTAAAATGGAGCAAAAGTTTGATGCTGCAGAAGTCAAAAAATTTTGCCACTTTAAAGAAAAGGAAGCCACCTCCTAGTGATTCTTTGACCCCAAGTTTACAGTTTTGCACACTAAACAATAGCCCTGGAGCATCCTGGCCACAGGCTCACACAGACTGGGTGCCAAACTGCTGTGACCTCACGGAACACAATGAACTGGACAATTTGAAACCTCGATTGAAAGAATAATAATCACATCACCTTGGTGACTAATATAACCAATTTGCACTAAAATGAATATATAACAAAATATAACAGGCAGCTTGGAGGTGGAAACATGATACCTAAAATCCAAACCTAGGGAATGAATGGAAGTGTGCTTCACAGAGAAGCTCGTAAAGCACAGTGAAGAAGTGAAACCCATTTTGGTAAGGAAAAGTCACAGTACACTTAAATTAGTAAAGTTTCAAATAGTATCACACATGATGTGGCTCACCAGAAGTAGCAGAAATCCTCCAGAACTTATGTTAGCACCTCAACATCCTAGCCAAAGCCTGTATATCATCACATCATTTTCCTTTTTTATAGCAAGTGAATTCTGATGTTGACTTAAGTAAAAGTGTAGACTGCATCAACGTTGGCTAGATTTCCTCCCTATTCTCCACAGTCCAGAAAGCTCCAGTAAATGGAATTATTTCCTCAAGTTCACAGGAATACTTTTTGTATTTGGCTCTAACAGTTTGAAACCATTTGTGTAGAAATAAAAGGTCTGAGAATGTCAACATTTTATTCCTAGTATAAAGTGAAATTGCTTTAGAGTAAAATCTTCTTTAAAATTACAAGTATTAAGGGGCAGGGAGATGGCTCAGTGGAATAAGCCCTTCCCTGGCAAGTGCAAGGGCCTGAGTTCGATCCCTGGTTCCGAAAAAAAAAAAAAAAAGACAAGTATTAGAATGAAATTTCACAATATTAACTTGAATTATGATGTAACACCTATGTAGGCAAGCCTTTTTAAAAATACTTAGTCCTGGCCAAGCATGGTGGTGCATGCCTATAATCCCCAGGATGAGGCAAGAGGATCGCCATGAGTTCAAGGCCAGCCTGGGCTACATAATGAGACTCTCATTCCTCACATAGGAAACATTCAACTGAATGAATACATTAATCAATGTATGAGTTAATGAAAATTTAGCACAGAAGTCCCATAAATAACTGTAACTCAGTTAGATCTAAAAAAATAGTCACTGAATAAGGTATGAGGTCACACATTTTGTAGTTATAAAACAGAATGTGAAAATCTATTTAATAAGCATTTAAATTCAAATTTAGCCAGTGTGGTGGAGCGTGACTGTCACTCCAGAGCTCAGTAGAACGAAGCAGGAAGAACACTGTGTGTTCAGGGCCAGCTTGGGCTACACAGTGAGACCTTGCCTCCAAACAGCAAATTTAGAGCATCAGAAAATTCTTTTAAAATGTGGTTTTAAACTTCATTTTGATCAATATTAATTATGTTTCTAAAAATTCTAAGGCTATCTAAAGAAAGGAAGTGGAAAAGAAAATTTTAACTTCCTTAGTTTCAGATCTGTTCAAGGTATCCGTTATATAAATGTTATTTTTCCTTCCCTTTGAATAGGTTCTTTCACTTTCACAGTAAAAACTGAGATGAAGAAAAGGACAGGAGAGGGAGAGAAGGGGAAGAAAGATAAGTTCATGTACACATGCAGGAACAACTAATTTGAAGACAACTTCATGCAATATAGCAAACACTGATGAATTCCTATTGATTTGTTTGGTGAAGTTCTGTATCATGTCTCAATTCTTTTTGATATTTTGTATCATCTTTAATAAAAAATGAACTCATCTTTAGAAACATGAGAGAAACTAATAAAATTTTATTTTAGAAATTTAATTTTCATTTCTTTATAGCGGTATTTATTTGTTTTACATAGCTGGATTTTGCCAGGGAAACTACATCACATAAAAAGTGCCAAACGATTTTTTTTATTAATAAAGTGAATAGTTAGATCATGGTGTTTCTTTATCTGATAGACATAAATTATGCAAACTCCTGTCTCAATAACTGCTTTTCAAATCTCTTGTTTATTCTCTTTTTCAAAATTAGCATGTAATATTTCAAATCATTAAGGTGTCTATTTTTATTTAAAAAATATTTGAGTAATCATGAAGTAACCATTAGCAGTTGACTTAGAAAAAATGGAGAACTAATAAGATTTATGCAGGTTAGTATCATAGAGAACTATTTATGACTCTAAACCTGAAAAATAGTTTTGTTAAAATTTATGCAAACTTAGGTATGCCACTAAGAGGTGCAATGACTGAGCTGAAAATCACTGTAATGCACTCCTGTATTACAGCATTTAGGAATCCCTCCTCCAACTAGTCTAACACCATAAACTGTCTTCAAAGCTATAAAATGAATAAACTAAAATAATATGTTATAGGCATGCATATATCAGATAATGGATTACTTTTAATGCATTACTATGGGAATGTAACTCCAAGAAAAAAAAAATTCTTCCATCAACCAAAATCTTGCTAAACACTAAATTGGTGATGGTTAGACTTTCCTCCATACCTCATGGCTGTGAGTCATGTTGCCTAATATTTCACTTCTGGTAGATTTTCATGCATGAGTATTATTTTTAGCTTTCTCTAATCATCATAAAAAACACAGAAAATAATGTTTAATCCTGAAAGTGATTTCCTCTTCTAATACAAAAATAAGTTGTTTCATAACTCATAGAAGGTATCTACTGTGAAACTCATGGCCAGTGTGTTGTGAGTAGCACTGACACATACAGTAAGTCAGTGTTTTGGCTTCCTCAAGTGGTGAAAAGCTAGAATTAAGCCCTCATTGTTTCTTTATTAGACCTTACTCAGTGATAGAGAAACTGTGCAGCTAGTGAAGGCAATTTAGCCATATCTTCAGGGGAATCAATTGCAATTTCTGATAGATGTTTGCACCTTAAAACTGAAAGGATATAAATATTCATTACTACTATTATTATAAATTTCATTTTTTTTGGGCAGAACCAGGGATTGAACTCAGGCCTTTACACTTGCCAGGCAAGTGCTTATTCTACTGAGCTATCTCCTCAGCCCCAATTTACAATGGTTTATTTTCTTGAACCGGGGATTGAACTCAGACCCTTGTGTTTGCCAGGTAAGCACTTATTCTACTGAACAATCTCCCCAGCCCTTATTTATTCCATTTTTAAGGATGAATCCAAGAGAAATCATAATAATTGAATAGAGAGCTCTACTGTTTGCAACAATAAAACCGTAAAAATCTATAGTGCACTGGATTAGTAATTGAAGGTATGTAATATGTAATATACAATATGTAATGTACAGTTTTTAGAGTGATATCCAATAATACTAACTAGCACATAAATATTTTCTAAAACTCATGGACATAGGTGGATTATATTTATTTAAAACACTAAAATGCATAGTAAGGTGGATAATAGTAACAGTAGGTATCTCTGGATGGTGAGATGACAGGCAATTTTATTTCTAATTCTTTATAATTGTGATTATTATAATGTCTTTATAGTAAATGAGAATGAAAACTATTAGCTCAGAAAGATAGGAAACCAATTCAACAACTTAATAGTGATTTATTAACAATCATTAGACTATGGACAATTAAAATAGAGTTATATTTTGATTATTGACAAAATATTCTTCCATAGCATGTGTTAATATATCATCAGCTAAAATGCATATTAATATGTTTTTCTTTTATATGAGCAGAATATATTTATTAAGGGAAAGATATGTTTTTTCTTTTG
>NW_004524647.1:4978177-5005671 GCF_000260255.1 Octodon degus
GGAACCTGGAACTGAACTCAGACCCTTGAGCTTGCCAGGGAAGTACTTATCCTACTGAGCCATCTCCCCTATGAAATAATATGCACATGCAATCTCAAGTACACATCCAACATCAAATACTTTTCTCAGTTCTTGAAATTATTAAAATTTTAAGGGTAGAGAATATAACTCAGTGGCACAGTGCCTGCTTGACAAATATGAGGTCCTGAGTTTAATTCCTGGGCAAAAAAAATTTCAAATTTTATTTCAAAAGGGTCAAACAACTTTAAAAGTGATTGCCATTTGAGATAATATTCAATTATAATATCCTGAGCCCATTAGTAACATTTAAGACCAGCTTACCATCATTTTAGGTTCCTTGGTTCCTTATGTTTAAAAGAAAAATTAACCCAATGGCATTTTTTAAAGAAAACCTACATACAAATAATCTGGTCTTGTTCCTTAATGTGATATTTGATTCATTCTGCTTGAGTTTACATCTGTCTCCTGACAGCACTTGGAGAGAAGGCATGGCACTTGGCATGCCGTATTCACTTCTTTTTACTCCTGATATTTACTTGACAGTGAATGACTACATATTCAAATATAGCATATTAGTTTCTGGAAAATTTTATGACTTCAAGTTTTTCTCACCAATGACGATAACATGATTTAAAAAATGATTAGAGAATAATTCATTTTTCTTTAAGTTTTTTGTCCCTCCACTTCAAAATTATATAAAAATTAAAATTGAAAAGAAGCAATATTAATAAATCCAATAACTCAAAGTTTCACTCCTTAAAAAATGTGTTTTGGCATATAAGCCAGTAACTTTACACGAAATAAACATGAACTAGAAGCCTGTAACATAAATGTAGCTTTAATAATTAAAACTATTGTTGAAGTACAGCTAGAACATTGAGAAATAAACCTAACAAAAACTTTATCTTTTCATCTCTGTGTCTTATTAATGTGTGACATTTTTTAAATTAATGTGATCTCTCTAAAGCGGAGGTATTTGCTTCATTGCATAAAACAAAAGTAGAAATATTTACATAACATTTGTGAGGATTAAATATAACGTGTGATAACAATGTGTGATAAAAAAGTCCATTAGAATAAAAGACACATTGTCATTAATCTTCCTCAAAATACTTCCCTATATCTTCAAACACACAGATCCTATCATTTTTACCAATTTCCAATGTTGTTCTATAAGTTACCTTCTGTAACTTGAGGATGTGCTGTTCTGGCTCAATTAAAAATGTTTACCATGAATGGGTCATTTGACATTGGGGATGAGCCATAAATTGTATGGTCACAGGCCCAGTGAATCAGGAGGATAAGGACACACTGTCATGATGTATGAGCCTGCCTTTAGGTTGGATGGCATCTGGAAGTGACAGTCACTATTTTTCTTATCATATATGTAAAGACACGTGAAAGGGAACGTTCAACACTGCTTCAAGAAAGTACAAGAAGGAGGGGATAAGGTCCAAAGCTCTGGGGAGCATGCTGAGGATAAATACAGCAAGGTGTCTTCCCCTGTAGGAATTTTTAAAAACATTCTTTCTATATTTCTATATTTTGATCACTCCTTGTAAATATAAGATAAAGCAAGAATATTACCAAAGCCAGTGCCAATTACTAGTAAAGCACCCAATAACTGTTAGAAACTATTATTACACCATTCATATTCTCCAAGTCAGCAAAATGTAAAAGCATACCTATAAACACTGAACCAACATAAATATGGAGCCAATATTTTAGTGGTAATACTGTATTATATGTTATGATATTAAAATAATCATTTGATTCATGTATTTCCATATAA
This sequence comes from Octodon degus, assembly GCF_000260255.1. Lineage (NCBI taxonomy): Eukaryota > Metazoa > Chordata > Mammalia > Rodentia > Octodontidae > Octodon > Octodon degus. The sequence goes on from NW_004524647.1 coordinate 4,979,991, forward strand.
AATAGTCAGATTTTTATTAAAATAATGTTGCATTTGGAAATGGTTAAGTATGTTGCTTTTGGGATGAAAATGCTTTTATTTGTTATAATGTAGGTGTACATAGAAGGATTCCATTGAAGGCTATATGCAAACACAGTATTTCAATTCCTGAATCAGTCCAGAATTACTAGTGCAGATGTTGATATAAAATTACCAATATTTTTATACATTGCAGGGCAACACTGCTTCTTTTCTTTTAAGAGTCAAAGAGTGGCAAGCAGAGATTATCAAACTGAGAGAGAGACTCCACTGGGAATACTGTGGACTTTGAAGAGCTGAAAATTGGAATGGCTTGGGTTATGGGACAAACTGTGTTAGATAAATGTCTCTGTCTTTGTCTCTGTCTCTTTCTGTCTCTGTCTCTGTCCCTCTTCCTTTCCCTGGCCCTGGCCCTGGCCCTGTCTCTGTCTCTGTCCCTGTCTCTGTCTCTGTCTCTGTCCCGTCCCTGTCCCTGTCCCTCTGCTTTAGCCCTGAGGATAAAATTCAAGCTGTGGCCTTCTGCCTGAGCTACATTACCAGCACTTCTTAATGCTGGTGTAGGATCTTGCTGAAGTACTAAGTTGACCAAGCTTGACCTTAGCCTTCTAGCCAGCTCTCCTGGTAAATGTTCATTTCTTTTGGTAAACTCTATGTTTGGAAAATTTGACCAAGCATGGTGATATATGATTATAAAATCTATCAAACGTATTGTATTCTCAACTCCAAATACTCCCTAAAACTTCTCAAGGTAGGCAGTTCTATAATGACAGTCATACTATAGGTGAATGTAAGGCAGTGAGGGGAACCCTCAGGTACTAGACCTAATTGTGATCCCACATAGCAAAGCTTCGGATTAAAGGAAAAAACACAACATTTTTGCTCTCTTACTGTTCTAAAGTGTATAATATACATGATTCCCTCACAGATAAGACTCATAGCATAGTTCATACTTACACACATGCATGTACACAAATGTTAAAATTATCTTGATTTCTCAATCCATGAACAGAACATTTATATATCATCTAAACTATACTTCATGTGCTCAAATTATAGCTTTCAAGGTATGAAGAGTTGAGGAAAGTCCCCCTGCTCCTGGACATAGTATAACAATATGGAAGTGGCATTTGTGTCATTCCGAAGTATGCCATTATAATTTTTAATCTGGTGTTTGGGGGTTTAGGGTTCTGGAGTTTTGCTAGTATCATAGTTTTACCATCTACCTTAATATTATCATTGTCTAATTTGGATCTCTGGACAATTTTAAAGATGACCAAATGTAAATTAGGGTTTTATAAGTTAATCCATGACTAACAATGAAAGGAAAAGTTTCTGTTTGTGTTTTAGCATTATTTGAGAATTTTGACTGTATTCGTATTTCTTTCTTCAACCTCATGAAGGATTCATAGACAAGTAGCAGCAGCAGTGACTTTTAATCTTGGTCCTTTGTCAGTTTACTATGTAAAATCCAGCCTTTCATCTCACTTTCTCTCATGTAAAATAACCTGGTTTTATCTACCTAAAATGTAGACTGTTGTGAACAAAATAAATAAACAAGACAACAAACAAACACAGGTTTTAAACATGTCATTATTGCATAGAAAAGCTTTTTTAATGAAGAAATTAAAGATATTATGTTATAAAAGGTATACGCGTGAGTCACTTATAAAACTAAATAGTGAGATGAATAGTTTCAACTAGGGAAAAATATAAGACAAATCTATTTTCTTCCCAAATAGCATATTTCTTGGTTTTACCTCTCATAACTACAAAACCTCATATTCTGTGAGGAATAAGAGAAAAAGAATGTGGGGGAAATAGAATATTTGATGACATATATAGAGTCTGACTAAAGCAAGTACACATCTCACTTTGGGTAAGCTTTAAAGAACTAAGAATCTAATATAGTCCGGTAGTCCATAATAGCAGTGGGTTATCCCTAGGAATGGCGATGTCAGAAGTTGTTGACTCAAGCTTTTTACAGCTCAGAATATTAATATTAATACCTTTTATACCTTGTTTTTATAGTTTTCTGCAGGGTGGTTAAGACCAAGATAAAGAAAGACCTATATAACAAGAAATGTAACTATTGTATCTAACAAGGTCAATCAAATCCCCTCAGGATTTTCCCTGAAACCCTGTACCACAGTTTGTAGATCCTTTGTCAGTGTCAGCCATGTGGATGAGTCATGGCCATTGCTTGACTAATTTTCTCTCTGAGAAAGCCTAAGAGAATGTTTTCTCTCCATGTGACTTTCCTTAGGCACACTCTACATCATCAATGACTTTCCTCTGTGGGCCCATAATCTCCTTGATTGGAAAATTTGGGACACTGCCAAGGTACATGACGTTATAGTACAGGTTCTCCTGTATCCTGATTTCTTACTGACCTTGAAAGGCTAGGGCCAATATGTTGGCTACCCTTGCAGACTTTCTTTTTCTCAAAATTTTAGTTTGCAAACTTAAGTTGTTAATCCTCCAGAAGAGAAGATTAATGATATTATTACCCTATATCAAAGGCAGTTAAGCTTAACTTCACTATCTGTCTGAATATCAAACATCTTAGACATAACATGGCACAGGTATTTTCCATCAATAATTGATGTTTAACTTTAAAACCCTACAGAATGTCAAGAAAAAAATTAAAAAATTAAAAAAAATAGGAATAAACAATTACATATTTATACACAGAAAATTAGAAATCTATGTTGGATTATTTTGCTGAATTCACACACCTACAATATTTAAATGGCAATGGAATATCCATCTCTGACAAAACTAAACAAAAAAAGGGATACAAATGAAGGACCATTTTGTGTCTGTATATACAAAATAGTATAGATATACAACTACTTTCTCTTAATTCAATGAGAAGAAAGATTTGTACTGATAGTGTTTGGGTAGGATATCATCTCTGCATCTTGTACTATGAATAAGCACTATGAAGACAACAATAGACAATGTATTACTTATTTTTCTTTTAAATTTTTATTATTATTTTGTGTGTGTGTGTGTGTGTGTGTGTGTGTGTGTGTGTGTGTCCAGCTCAGCCCACCAGGGAGCGGGGCTGGCATGTGGTGCTGGGGGATTGAATCGCAGTCCCTGTGCTTTGTTAAGCTTGTTCTAAGTAGATGCTTTAGACCACTGTGCCATCTCACCAGCCCAATGTATTACTTATTGAAACTGTCCTAGTAATTGGTTTTGAAACTGTTTCATTGCTATTTGCTTCTCAAAAAAATAATAAAAAAGAACTAAGAATTCACAAAAATGATAAAATATTTGAGGTAATGAATATATTAATTAGGTTATTTTAATTATTCTGATTTGATTTTTTATTTAGTACAGAGTCTACAAGGTCTCACTGCACAGATCAGACTCGTAGTGCTTCTCCTGTTTTCAGCCTCCCAAGCACTGGGATTACAGGCTCACGTCACTATGCCCTGTCTCAATCACAGTCTCAGCATGCCCCAGGAGTGGGGCCAGCACCTGGTCCCTAACCCTGTGTATAACTAAGCAAGCACTTTAATGCATTGAGCTGTCTGGCCAGCCCTGATTTGATTATTAAGCAACATGATTGTTTATTAAAACATTATATGTTACAACCCAAATGTTTATAATTGTTTTGTGCTAAATGAAAAAGGGCCTGTGTGTCTGTTCACTAAATAAATTTCATGCTTTTCCTGAGAGAAGTGTGATTGTTGGGCTACTGATCTCTGGCATTTAGTCAGATGATTTTCAATGCTATTCCTATGAAAAGTACACAATAAATTTACCATGTTTAGAAATGATAGGATGCCAACAACCACTTATGGATTTCTAAGAGGCACTTAGATAAATTGATGTTTGGTCTTCTTCAGACAATTATTAACTGAGTATCAGTATCAGGATTTTGCTCATTTAGTGCAAAATGACACAGTCTTCTAGATAAAGGAAAAGTAGTACTAGGAATATGGTGCGGATGCTTTTCTGTTTTAATTTTTATTCTTATTTTCTGTAAACAAAACCATCTGTAAAGAATCAAATGCCTCAGTGTCAAAAAACAATGATTCCTTCTTTAATGCTGTGTTTCCTTAGGAAACTAAGCAGAGCTGGTGCTCCTTGTCTTCAGTGTGTTGCAGACCAGTTCTGTCTGTGTCTGCTCATTGACAATGTGGAATGTCCCAGAATTCTTCCCTTTAGTACAGTAGTCATCTATCCTATTAGGGATTCTTACCAAATCAACTTATCTCATTTACTTTGCTTATAGAGAAGCTCTATTTAGTGCTAAAATGAGTTTTGTTGCTCTTATGATCTACTATATAGGAAGCTCAATTGATCAGCATTTCTGGAAAAACAAACTATTATAATCACAACACACCACTCATCCCTCTAGGCAAGTGTCCAGGCTCAGATACGTCAGGAACAGCTGTGTCCTTACATGCATGACTCTTATAGTGTAGTTTCAAACCAATACCTTTGGGCCGCTATTCTTGTGTTACAGTGTGGGGACCTTGTAACTACTCTTGTTCAGTGGATTTGCTGTATCTTTTCTTTGAAGCAATCTGAGTGGGTGGATGTGAAAGACAAAAAAATATGTTTAAGATATGATAGTCTTTTAACATGAAAATTATCTGGGATAAGTTAAACAGTTGCTGTCATATTCACAAAGTCATTCTGATCCACAAACGTCCTCATTGTCTGTGGCTAACATTGGCCTTCCCAAAGCACTTGTGCAGGTGCCCACAAGTGGTGCATCCAGAGAAGAGGGAGGTGAAGAAACGTCCAATGAAAAAATAAGTATTTCTGCACTAAATTTATAGAAATACAAGTAAAGGAGAAAATTGAGATCAGAGAGGAAAGAATTAAGTAATAGGCTAACACAAAACAATATATATTTGTAGCATATAAATACTTCAATATGCTCAACATCAATATTTAACCTCAATATTAAATATAGAAATTAACATTATAAAGAATAAACATAAAAGTAATGGTAATAATGAAATAGCATTAAACTTAACATTTATAGTTCAGTATTTCAAGGGCCTTTACTAAGTTTCTCTACTGAATCTAGTAGCTAATAAAGAATTATAATCTCAAGAGAAATAAAAGCATTTCAGCAAGTAGAATATATTCCTTTCAATATCTACAGGTATAGGGAAAAGGAAGTAACTAAACTTGGAAAAAATAAAAAACAAAGTAGAAATCCTTATTTCAAAGACTACACTTTTTAAGGTGTTTTTTTTTTTTTTTGTTGTTGTTTGTGCATGTGTGTGCAAGGTCTCACTACATGGCTCAGATTCCTACTGATCCTCCTAATTTCTATCTCCCTAATGCTGGGATTACAGGCCAGGACTAAGACTGAGATTTTAATTCAAGAAAAATATAGTCAATTCTGACTTAAAGTATCCACTATTATTAATAACTAATTTATAGATCACAAATATGTTTGGAGGTGATTGTAACTACATGTACTCAGCTGTTCTTGCTCTGGTTAGAGCTGAGACATAACAAGTTTGCAGTGCTGCTGCAGCAAAGTGTTTTTGTTAATTCTCTAAAATGTGATATCAGCGCCATGTTGGGTGAAATGTCTTCCACAATAACCCAGTTACTCTCTTCTATCTTTGTTGGGTGTCCTTAACTCTAGCCCCATGTCTTGGTGATAGCAATACTCAGCCAAGTTTTTCTACCTCTAGTCCTTTCCTTGTGAACATTTTGCTCATGTCAATGTCAGATTAGTCCTTGGAATCCATTACCTTGTGCACATCAATCCTAATGATCTGTAACTTTAAGGTTCAAAACAGTGGGATCTGCAAGGTCCCTTCCAGGTCTGTGTAACCTCCTGCTGGACCTGACAAGATCATCCTCTCAAAATTTGCCTCCAAGAAGTAGAGAATCATTGTAAAGTCTCTTGAACTTGAGGGCACATCATCATGATGTGAATCCTTATCTCTTCTGTAGCAAATATAACTTCTGGCAATTAACTCCTGCTGCCTCAAAGTCACCTCTTCAATAAGGTTGGAAAAGTTATTTTTTTGGAAAAAGACCCTCTTTATGACAAAGTTGAAAAAATCAAATGCAATTATTGCTACAGAATGCCCAGCCATAGTTCATGCTAAATAAATGTTAATATATTATAAATTTGTTTATATTGGACAACTCAGTGTTTAATATATTCCCTTCTTCACTAGATTTGTGTAAGACTTAGATTTCTTCAAAGTCTTATAAGGTGCCCATTTGAGGCATGAAATGGGTGAGCCAGCGGTCTCCATAGCATCTGCCCTGTATTTTCTCCTAGACATTCGGAACACTTTGCCTTCAATCAGCATCCATTCTCCAGGTGGATGCTATGTGCCTATTTGTGGGCCCACAAAAAGTTGCATTGCACTTTTGATGTTTGAAAATGACAGATTTTGAAATTATTTCACCAGTGTCTATGGGCAGAATAGAAGACATGTCACAACCCAAGTGTTATCTTATCGTGTGTGAGCGCAGAGACTGATGTCTGGATGCTGGATATAGATCCGTTGGGGAGCTGTAGTTGTTAGAAATGTTTCAGGATCTGGAAGGGTTTGTCTGTGTATACTCTAGAACTATAAGAACACAGCATCTAGGCATTCATCAGACAATGTACCAATTCCACAGAAACCCTATATATGTTCATGTAAAATTTCTAGTGATTTTACTTCAACTGTATTTCCATCTTGGTTTGCTGTTTTGTACTGCAAAATAGTCTTGTGGAGGTGACCAGCTGGGCTGGGTGAGGCACTCATTTTGTGCTGCCACAGTGAATAGGTTCAGCGCCCACAACATCACTGATAAGTGTGGCTTTTTCAATTTTGGGAAAGAAGAGTAACATGGAATAAACCACAGATTAAATCAAACACATTTCCTCCCTAAGTCACACATATTAGCGGTAATAAGCTCAAGAAATCTAGCAAGAGCTACCGAAATTTAAGACATTTCTGTTATTCAATAATATCATTAATTTGGAAAAATGCCTTCATAAAAATAACTGCTTCAATCACTGTTGCTGATCCGGTAAAAAGAATGTGAAGGGCCTGAATTCATAACCAATCCATGGACTCACTGAGAGGACTTTGTTCAATATTTTGGAGATGGTTTTACTTTAAGGGAATTGGATTATTTAGTAATATTGTTTTGCTAGTAGACACACTGACTCATATCACAGTCATCCTAATCACCGTTCTTCTGCATGCCCCAAAACGAAACTCAGATTGCAGGGTGAAGTGCAATGTTATACAGGAAACAAGGGCCAAAGCATCTAGTGCAATAAATTAACACAAGGTGATGCTATTATAAGTAAGGATGATGTCATTAAAGTTACTGAGAAGTATGGCCAGAGAAAATTCTTTCCATCTTGAAAGGGCAAGTAGATTATACTTGAGGATATTATATCGAACACTAAAAGTTAGTACGATATAAGCATAGTTGCACACAATCCTCAAAGTGTGTATCGCATGACCTATTTCAGATATCATGTAGAACTAGTTTCTTAACATTCTCATATGGTATAATTACTTACAAAGGAAGATGCTGGGAGACAAATCACAGCTAATATGTAGCTGATATTGTTATAACTATTTATGTATTAATGTCAGAAGAGTATCTTAAATATCTATGAAGAAAAATTAAAAATAAATATAGAAGTGTTGTATATCCTATAACCTTTTAATTTTATGCCCAGAATCCACATTTTATTTCCAGTTCTCTCAAGTCATAGTGTCATTTAATGTATGTATTTTCATGTATTTGCATTAAAGTAGCATAAATCTGTACATTGAAAAGGCCAGCAAAACTCACATGGAGACATCCGAGGAATTCCTATCCCAGTTATCCTCTTTGAAATGGAACTTTTGCAATTCAACTATATGCCTAAATTCATATGGTTGTCCTGTCAACTGCATTGGTGATACAGCTGTTAAACCATCCACCAAAGTCCCCAAAACAATAGCAACAGATACAACAAAAGACAAGATCTTCAATAGAAGGTTCTGAATATAATGCTCCATTTCTAATTTGAATTGTAATAGACTCTGAATAAAATTATATACCATAATTTTCATAAAACAATATTTCTTTTTGGTAAAATTAATAATTCAGTTCTTGAAAATTTCAATGTGCTAGTATTTAAAAAGAAACATTTATTTCATCTTGTTTTCTTGTCCTAAGAGATATTGGCTACCCCTGAATCAATATCAACATCCTTTCTCCTAAGAGCCACTCAGATAAAAAATAGTCAGAAATGCATCTGGATTGAATAGTGAGATTTGACAGCTCTGGGTTAACATTCAACCCGGAGCCCAGTTTGCTAGGAAATATCACGAGAAAGTTCTTGATTTGTACTTATCTGACAAGTACCGTTCTTATCTCCCATTTTTGTTTAGGCATAATTTGACTGATGGGAAGATGTATAAATGGCAGTAAGCCAGAGGGAGGAACTAGACAGAGGATGATCTCTGGCATTTCTGTTGCAGGAGCCACATCCTCAGCAGTGCACTGTATGTATGATCATTTTTATTCTTCCTGGAGGGTTTATATTAAAATGGCTATTAACAAAAACCTCATGCTATTCCAGACTTGAAGAAGTATAATAATATTATATCCATTAGTTAGATAATCAATGTTTTAAAGGACAAATTATTTCCTGTATGGCATTTGGATGCTCAAATTTTAGAAAGGTGAGTGGTTAAAATTTCTGAGATCATGGAAATTTTTATACACCCTCTGTCCAGCATGAGCCTGAAATGTGGCTAGGCTAATGGAGAAACTAAATTTAAAATTTTAATTTATTATACTGTGATAAATTAATTTAAACTAAAATGCAAATAGCCAAATGTAGCTACCTTACTATTTGGATCAAACCAATTTTAGAAGTTTCACACAAAAGTAACAAAGAGTTATTATGCAATCATTAATTGTATCAAAAGCTACATGAATGTGTACTAATATTCATGACATGTGATTGCAAGAAAGTGTAAGTTACAGATAAATCTACTATTTGCCAGTTGAAACCATATCAAGCTTAGTCTACTTAATATAAAGTCTTTTCCATGTTATGGTTTTAAAAGAAAGGGGAAAAAAACCCTAACAGGACATAGTCAATTACTTCTGTGTTCTGCAATCAGCATGTACCTGCATTACACTATCTGAAAACTACAGAAAAAACAGAATGGAGACTTAAAGACACCAGCCATGACATAACAACAAAAACAGCCAGGAGCATTTAATGGAAAGAGAGGACATGAAGGACTGAAGAGAGACTTTCGTTTCCAGTGCTATTCAGAACATGAGGCGCCTGAGTCAACAATCAGATAAAGTAGAAATTTTAAAATATGTTTTGCCAGAACAATAGATTGCAACCACAGGACACTCCTAAAGCTTCCAGAGCCTTTAAACATATTCCACTTCAAACTGTCTTGCACATACATGAGTGATCCGAAGCCCATGGAAGCAAAGTTTCCATGTTCCTGAGATATAACCAAGCTTGGTCTCAGATGTCCCAGTTTACATTTTCTTCTTCTGACTTTCCCCTGGTTCTGCAGAGCACAGACTGACTATCAAATAGACAGAGGCTCATATTCATTCCCACTTCTCCCAACTTCTGGTGAGTAAGAAATAAAGTATTTAACAAGATGCTCTACTTAACATAAAAGTTCCCTTCACTAACATGGCATTTCTAAGACCATGCAATTTACACAGTTCACCAAGCATGCTGTGGAAAAGGAAATTACAAGAGATATTTTACATGAAGACAATTTTGAATTTAATGTGCCTTCTTTTAGAAAATTTACTTGCACTATACTCAGAAATGATATGCTCTTGTGATAGTCCCAAGTTTCAGAGCAAATAAATAGTCATATTATGTTTTTGTTGATTTATGGAGCAATGAAACAATATTAAGATGAAAGCCAACAATTATTGATCACAAAAGAAATTGTCATCTCTTTACAGCTAAAACTTAGCTCTATCATCTGACTCAGAACTGTCATTTTATGGGAAGAAACCTGAGACAGCAGATTTAAATTACTGTGCCAAGTCATAGAATTAGGAGGAAGAATTAGATTTGAGGAAGGATTTTGGTCTCCAGGTTCAGCACTTGCTATTAATTTAGAGACCACTATGAAATAGATGTCTACAAATCAGAAAAGGGGGGAAAGGATGATTATTCTGCCACTGTTATATTTCTTTTAAAACTCTGATATTTTCAGTTTTATTATTTTGATATAAGATTTCCCATCCTTTTTTAATTTTGCGGAGTAATGGTAGAGGAAAATTATGTTGCAGGAGCTACAAAAAAGATCAAGAAATAAATTTGCTTTATTGCCTGAGTTTTATAAACTTTCTCAGTTCTCAGATAATATTTTACAGATAAATGCCACACTACTGCTGATAAAAGCAAAAGATAAATAACACTGCACATTTTAAATATCACGTACATTGGATTTTATACTGTGCACTTTTAAATGAATCTATAAAAGAAAGAGAAAATGCTAAATAAATACAGCGATGGGGCTTACATTCTGGTGCTGCTGGTCTTGTTGATGATAACAGATTTTCCTGTTTGATCCACATTGTGATCCAATCCAAAGTAAGCTGCCACCCGATGGACAAGCATCCTCTGATACGATGACATCTGAGGGAACTTTTTATAATGGTTACTGGAACAGAGTTACCATGCAAAGTGGAATCAGCATCTTCATTTCTCACCTGACGCACATTTTACAGGTATAGGTATGAAACTATTACCCTTTCATCCAAATCGCCAAGCACATTTCACTTCTGAAAGAACTTAATGTCCTTATTTCCAGACAAATTTTGCACTTATTGTAGATTTATTGATTAGGCTACAATAAGTATCATTCTTTCATAGCTGCACATTTCTCTTGCCAAAGAAAATTTAATGTCTGTTGGAGGATGTTCTATTTTAATCCATGATACCTTATCAGGGGAGCCAGGCAGAGGACAAATGATACGACATAATATGTGATTGCAGATGCCTATCTGGAGATGTGCTATTACTGGGTTTACTCTGAAAGCAGCACAATTATTTCCAGGCATAACTGACGGCAGCCAGCTGGAGCCCATTAAAAAAACTATAATAAAATGAAAGGATCGCTTCTTGTTACAGCGACTCTATGCTAATCAGTGGCCCTCTGTTTATAGCCATTTTTTCAGGAGTTTAACAAGCAGGAGTACACATGGTCCAAGGAACAATTCTCATCAACATATGACTCCCAATTCCAATATCATCGCCATTTAGCAAATCAAGAAACACATTAAACAATGTTCTATCTATCCATAAATCTTTCCAGAATGAATAATTTAACCCAAATGCAAAACTAAGACAAGTCATAAAATTATCCAGCATTGTAATTTAACATACTTGTTGTCACCAATGAAATCAATAATTTCCTGCTCCATTTTCAAAAGAATCATTCTGTCCCTGCAAAATAAATGTTAAAATGAGAGGTTTTATGTATTTTAAGTTTCCCAAGTATAAAAACAGTCTTTTAAAAGTATGGAAGCAATTATTAAAATGTATGTAATTAGAAATTTACACCTAAGGTGTTTAACTTTCTTGGAATATGTAGAATATTTTATTTACATATTATTTCATTTTATGTATTACTTTTTATTAGTTCACATTCATAATGTAGTACATGTTTACTTTTGGAAATTGGTGTCCGTACCTATTTTGCTCATTTCCATCCCCTTAGCCACTTCATTACCTTCCACAGCTCTTTGTCCTCCTTTGCTATGTCCAAGAGTATTTTCTGGTTTTCTATACTGACAATTGTTCCTTCATCTCATTTGTTAAGTGTTATATAATACAGTGTCTAAATACTGTGGTCTCCATGTTAATTATATCATAATGTTATTAGAATCATACAAGAGAAAAAGTTACATATTTTAAATTAACAGGAAACTGGAACCAAATAAAGTACAAGTATTGACTATAATACTTGATTTCTAAATTAATAAGAAGTGCTGAACCTGGAGACCAAAATCCTTCCTTAAATCTAGTTCTTCCTATAGATTGGCATAAAACAGTATTAAAAATTCAATAGGCTTATCAATAGTGGTGATTTTTCATTATCAACCTTTTTCAGTTTAAGATCTCTTTGTTACTGGGAACATAAAGCTGGTATACTCTAATTTTTTGTTATGTGACTAACCAGGAATTATGATTGTCTGTAAACAATAAACATAGAAACTATTAACAAGGAAAGAGAAAACACAAGAGATAGATTAAGAAGTTAAGGAAGGTATCTCTTTTTTAAACTGTCTTCTTAGACCTGTTCAGATTAATAACATTAAAATGTTCTCTTTGCTCTAAAAAGAAAGGTTTATTAAATTATTTACCTGGAATTATTCTTTAACGTATTAATCAGAAACTCATGTAAGTCTATACCTGTAGAATCTGTATATTCTTGACTGCAATCTGAAACAAATAGCAGGGTGATGCTGTCAGAAAGGAATGTGGAAATGGTGGTAGAAAAGATTTTTCCCAACTGTTCTCACTTCCCTCCTATTCAGGTAAATTCTAGATGAAGTTATTGATATGAAAATACATATTTCAAAACTAGCTACATAGCAGAATATAAGAATAAATATGAAATTTGAGGATTAAAAATTCCTGACTGCGGAAAGACCCAAATGTTAAGAGGGGAAGTGGCACCAGCTGCGTTGAGTCAACTGTCCTGTGCTCACTCTGTGCAGCAAATCAGTGCAGGCTCAGACTGCTCGGGCAGGTACTGCCTGCGCAAGACAGATCCCACGAGCTGGAGAGGCCAAGAGGCAGCAGCTTCTCCTTAAGCAGAGAAGGTATACGTAAAACTTCTCTCAGAATATCAGTAACTTAAATTTTAATCAGTATAAAACAGAATACTCAATATTTTCAAATCTTTCTGATCTCTTAGTGCTAAAGATTAGCTTCTATTACCATTTTAGAAATCTGAACTGCTTTAGATTGGCATGCATCTTGAGTTTTAGGTACATATTTGCACAAACAACCATAGTGTGTACAAATCGGACCACAGAGCATGATCTTAGCAGCAGTTATTATTCCTGAATGGATTAGATGTGTAATTCTTTCTTAGTTTCATTTAAGAAACTGTATCAAAGGCTATGATTCATGACACACTTCTTTTCAACTTCAGTTAGTTTTATTTTGTATAGTGTTATGTATGGCAGCAATTCAAAGGGGCTTGATTATAGGTTTGCAGATTTAGGAAGAACAATTTTGGGGTGGAATTCTATTTATGGAAGCAGAGTATGTTTCTTCAAAATGAGAAATTATGTGCCAATATATCAGCACAGAGACGGAAATCATCTGCACCATGAAAGTGCCAATCAGGTTCCAATGACATATATGTCTGTGCTCTAGGGAACATATCATTTATACAAGGAGTGCTCTTAATCCAGGTGCTACCATTTTTAAAGATAAACATTAGAGTTAAGATATCAAACTTGGCATCATTACTGTTTATCAATTCATATAAATTTGTCTAATAAATGAATTTGAAAACAGATTCGAAATTACTCCCTTGTACAAACATACAATTAAAAGTAGGAGATTCAAGTTTGAATCTAAAGAAACATATGATCCTGGAAGTAACCTCTTTAGCTACACAAATAATGGATCATGAACAGAAAAAAAAATCAAGTTCACGTCTTTTACAAACACATATCAATATCAATATAAAATTATGCACAGTTTTTGGGAGGTGATTTGCATGAATGGTCTATAATGTGCCCTGGGACCGCACAGAAGCCAAGCTGAAGCAACTGAGGAAATGTTTTCACATTCACCTTTTGATAGCATTCTGATCTTGGGTTTTTCAGAGGACTTATCTTTGTTTTTATCCTTTTCTTTTTCTCTTTCAGAGTCATCTTTCTTAGGCTTTTCCTCCTCTTGTAGGCTGGGAAAACTGGAAAGCTGTAAATGAATTGATTCCTGTTGGGGAAAAAATATAATAATTTAAGGCCAGATGTAACAATCTCTGGCTGGTTTCCATTTTGCACAGAGGTTATTAATAACAAGAACATGAAAGCCAGGTGCAGATTTTTTTCTTAAATGGTAAAAAATTAAAGCTGTCAGAAAATAATTGCCCTTTAAGGTAAATTGAACTTCAGAAGTCAATGGGAGGTCAGGAGAAACACCTAGAACTGAAACTTTGCTTCATGAATATTAATCTTAACTAAGTTAAGTTCCTGCAGATCACAACGCCTGATTCTTCCACAAGTTTATTTTTAAATACATAAGAGAAACTCCTGTATCAGTAAGATTGCATCAGAGTCCTTGTCATGTACAAGAAAGGCTTCTGCAACATTTTTCTCAACCTCCTTACAGGGAGAAACTGGCACAAACACAGACAAATTTTATGGATTATAATCACGATAAAAGAAACACAAAAGTCCCCGATAGCCAATTTATAATACAAAATCTATTTTACAGCCCTGTCAACAATGATTCTTCCTACTATGAAATGCCAAACCATATAATTATGGGAATCTCCAGTATGGATTACTTTAATTGTTTATAAATGGCATTGAGAAATCATTTTAATGTATAGTTACAATAATTGACTTTTAGAAAATGTAGCAAGTTGAAATAGAATTTTGCAAATTATACAATATTTAACCAGTTTTATGTAAATATTAGTTCTTTCCAAAATATGATCTTTTGAGCCAACACTTGGTATAAGATTGACCCTCTATAACATTAGAGCAGGGTAAAACTTTATATTCATTTATTTTATCATAAAATAGGTGATTTTCCTTCACATTCATCAGCCAATTTTTTGGTAGTACATTTACTGTTTTGAAGAAGAATGAACCAAATCATGTTTTTAAAGATATTTTTTAAACCTATGCTATGATTAAAACTATGACAAATTAGACAACATTAAGCCCACTTGTTCTTATGTAATAGATTGCTTGGTAGGGAAACTGTCTCCTACTGTGATATTAAAATGTATGATGGGGTGGGGGGAATATTCCAAGTGACTAATAGTGTCTCTCTTGGAAAACTAAGCTAATGTTCTTTCCACATGTGACTAAAATGACGCCTGCACCTCCTCTAAGTGTGGCCGCTTTGGGATTTATAATGGTTCTTGGAAAATCTGTTAAATAGCCATTCAACAAAAGCTCTGAAGCCAAATCTCTGCTGAGAGTGGAGTGGAAGAAAGGGGTTCACTGTGAAGTCTTGGCTAGAATGAAGTTATCATGTGTGGGGGAAAAGCTCGTGATACAGATGGATGAAAGAATACATATTCTAATCATAAATATTTATCTAAGCTGGGTTTTCTGACTTCCTTGTATTTCCTGGGGATAAATATATACGAAATATGTAAAAAATGAGTGTAATTTGATTAAAGAGTTTTGTTTATTTTAACCCATGATCTGTGGTAGAAATGCCTTTAGCTACAAAGATTTAGGCAGGTTATAATGTTATGATTTGCTTCTGCTTGGTCAGAGAAACACTTGCCTGAACATTTCTGGGTTAGAAAGCATGGCTGGAGGTGTAGTTGGGGAAAGTCAACTCAGTGACCCAGAAGGGGAAGGTGTAGGTAACCAGGCAGTAAAAGTAGTTTCATTGCTTCTCCAAAATGAACTGACCCATCCAGCCTCTGTAAATTTGAACCTAAAATTCAAGTGGCTGGCAAATACATCACAAATGCAAGAGCAGAGGCTACAAGGACATCACCACAAAAGAATGTACACACCGATGCCATGTGTTGACAAATAGTGTACTCGGAAAAAAAACCTATCTTTTATATACATAAGTATACATTATTGTGTTGAAAGAACACACAAAAGTTCTTTAGAGTTGGTAAAAAACAATCTGTAATTTTTTAATATTTTTATTGATATACTCAATAATAAAATACAAGTGTTAATAAATACATTGATACAGGATAAGTTTATATCCAACAACAGTAAAAGAATGATTCAAAATGATTCAAGTTGCAGTAACACACTGATAGGTAAATACTATGACATTAGAAAAGCAAACTTCCTTTAACTTAAGGACAGACTGAACCATCAGATATGGGGTCTGAGATCAAGTAATACAGGTAGCAAAAGTTTTTCCCACACAGGAAAATGAAGGCAGTTTTCCAAATACTGTGAATATACAAACATTGGGAGAGCATTACAATCCATGTACTGTGTACTTCTGCCATGGTTCTCTGAGATTCAGTCCACACATTTTGTAAGTGTCGGTGATATCTAATGAAGACATTGCATATAAGCGCAAAGATCTGCTTCTTTATTGACTAAAAAAGTAGCTTGGCTGCTTGCTTAGATGTGTGCCTGGGTATTTTCTACCAGCCCCCTGCCCCCACCACTCCTCAGCTAGCTAAGGAAAAGCTTTTAGGCCCTAATATCTCCTACAAAGCTAGTCTTGCTGTCTCAGCTTGGAATCAGCAGGAACAAAGCACCGTTTGCATCTTATTTCTCTGTGCCAACAGTATGGAGAAACTAGACTTAGATCCAGGCTGGGCACTATGATACAGATGATCTCTTAGAATTTTTCATCCTGTGCCTTGTCAAATGGGATGCAAAACAGATTAAGTCTACAAGAGGCTGTCCTCTGCCTGGCAGTAGAAGGAGGGACAACTGGGGCATTACTTCTCCTGGGGATCTGTCACTCTGCAGAGTTAACATATATTATGTGCAGCACATTACAAGCCATCAATCAACATTTAATAATACAAGCCATGATAGTCACATTAGTCCTCCTTTTCAATCTCCATTAAAAATAGAAGCACAGAGAAAATGCTGAAGAAAAGCCACACATTCTCGGAGCCCAAGTAAAAGAAAGCATGTGTATGAAACAGTAATAGATACCGACCAATAGCCTTTCCATGCCTTATGACGTAAGTGGCATGTTAAGAAAATGAGGCCAGCAAAAAAAAAAAAAAACACTCTTAAGACAAAAATCCATAAAGAATTTATTTTTGGTCCTTTTAAAGAAAGTGCTCTCAATGCTCTCTGTATTCATGAAGAGAATGTAGAGTATTTCAATTAAAGTAAAAAGAAGAATACAAAATAAAATCAAATGAAAATAATGATGTCTTACTCAAATTTTCTTCCCCTGGGCTCAGAAAAATCTAAAATGATTTCTAGACAATGGCTTTTGTCTTGACTGCTCTCAGTCTACAATAAAATGAGCAAAACTTCAGCAGCAAGACAATTTTTATAATGGCTAATGTAATGCCTACATGGCAAGCAAAGATAAATATGATGTGAAGTTTTCTATTTTGTCACAGAAGAGTGTTGTCTGAATTTAAATTGCTAGAGCCAAATAATCTTGCTGAAAGGAGCAAAAATAATGGTAAGTATATGCAGTGATATATTAATAACTTCAGCTTAATCACAATCAGCTCAGATTCACTTCTGGACAATTTCTGCAGTGTTCAGAAATCTCCACCTAAGGCCATAGGATCATTTCTCCAAAGTTCAATGCACCTTATTCACTATTCCTTAAGTTTCATATGAGCCATCAGCTGCTTCTTATAGGCAAGTGCATTTTAGGGAGCTGAGAGGTAAGATGCCTCCAATCAGGAAGGAGACAGATACTTAGGCTTATATTTGGTTCAACCTTATCAAAAGAGAGCCTTTGAGGAAATTCAGCACTACTGTGCTTTCTTTTTATTTAAGTTTTTAATCTAAATTCGTTTCAATTCCTTTCCGTTTGAAGTTTTCAGAGAGTCTGGAAAAAAAACAAATGTAATACTCTGTGATAAACTTTTAAACTCTTTCAAAATTTCTCATAAGTTAAGAGTGAAACAAGAAAACTATTTCTCTCTTCAATTTTATTATTGTCCCCCAAAACACCATTTAATGCCGAATTCATCATGCACACAAAAACAGATCTGGTGCATGCAGTTAATGATAGAAACAGGGGATGTACCTGATCCTGAAGACTTTCGCCTCCTGGTCTGGCCGAGGACTCTTCACAAACAGCAAGACTGCGAGTCAGTTTACCTTTCCCTGCTCCTGACTGAAAATGGAGGAGATAAGGGGAAAAGAGGGAAAATAAAGAAAACAAACAGCATTCTCAGGCTGTCAGGCCATTTCTGGATTTACCCAACACTCTCAAGTCAGACTTTCAAAACCAAGCCCAAGTCTGCTGCCCAGTGTGGTCTGTGTGGGTGGAAAGCTCCAGATGACTTTGTTGTTGGGGATGAAAACGGAGAAGCACGTGAGGGGATGGGTTTAAGCTCACAGTGCCTGTCACACAGGCAATGGGAGAAGAATGATTGGTGCCGATTTTATGAAAGTATTAGGAGAAAACACTGACAAAGTTAACTTCCACTAAAGTAAGTGTGGAGGGGATTTGACTAAGATGATTCAAGACTGGGTACTAAAGAGCAGGATATGTTTATTTTAAGGAAATCAGTTGGTGAAGCTGAAACATCTATTTCAAATTTTATTTCAAATGAAAAAAACAAGACAAAACAAAACAAAAAACAAGTGGCTATTTTTTTGGCAAGGCTCCAAGCATGAAAAGAAGACCAAAAATATACATTTGTAGCCACTCGAGCTCCAAATCTGCTGATTAAAAAGTTTATAGAGCAAGTCAGAAAGATACTTCTGAACACAATCACTCTTACAACAGAGCACCAGGACTCTCAAGAGTGCCAGCACACAGCAATCTGAGCTCTTCACCAATCCTTTAACTCTAATATGAAATACACAATTTACAGCCATGATATGGCAGTCTGTGGAGCATCTCAGAACCTTACCTTGGATTTTCTTCTCTCTTGATTCTGAGCTGCCAGTCGCCTCTGTACGTTAGAAACAAAACAAAAGAAAAAGTAAAGGGGCAGACAAGTGTGTGTGTGTGTGTGTGTGTGTGTGTGTGTGTGTGTGTAGCATCACTACTGCTTATGTAAGAGAGACAATATTAGAAGAAAGACCCAAATACTAGAAGGATTTCTCCTTCCCTCGCTCCACAGAATGTGTAGTCTTTGAGTGTCTCTCTCCCCCCAACTGCAACAAATATAGGAGAACAGAAACCTGGCCTTTAATGCTATCGGTCTACAAAGAGTTAATAATCTTATATTTAGCACCAAGAAAATCCATACTTACAGCCCATTTGCAAGTTGCATTTGTTTTCACTCTACCAAAACTCTTCCTCTTGGGTTTATTTAATCATGTCTTTATTTTTCCTTCTATCACTGGAGCTCCCCATGCCCAACCCATTTTCTGACGTTCTGACTCTTTAGCTACTTTTCTAGGGCTTAGACTTATTGTGCTGTAAGATTTAAACTTTAATCTGCTAACGAAGGTCAAAATAACTCTTGTCTTGGCCATTCTCAGTCAACCAAGAGTCGAGTTTCTATCTTCCCATGAAATATTAAATACATTTAAGAAAAAAAAATAAACTTAGCCTAAAATTCCCTTTTCAGATCTGGCACTGACAGTTCTAGGTGAGCTAGCAATTGGTACTCGAACATTCTAGGCAAATTCAGTAAATGAGGTTTTTAAAGTCATTTTTATTTTTTTTTCATTTTTATGACAGAATATATTCATTGGGGAGAAAGAAAGCTCCTGTCTGAGAGGGGGACAGAAGGGGGGCCCAAGTGGGTAGTCCCCTAAATTCATTTTTAATTTTAAAAGACATTTCAGAGTATAGTTCAGAAAAAAGGCTAATAATTGAGAAATGAGAGGATTATCAATAAAGATGCACTCATCGATTGGTCAAACCTTTTGAAAAGAAGAGAAACAATTAAAGTATCCTAGAAGTAAAGGAAGGGAATGGCACACAGAGAGAGAAGAAAAAGGGCTTTCTCCAGGCTCACCTGCAGCTCCAGCTTCTCCTCTTCATCCAGGCTTTCTGATTTAACCACGCCGTTCTCTGGGGTGGCCGCCTCCTGCTCAGCCCTTCCTTCCTCCACAATGGCCTGGTTCAAGTCTCCTTGCTCAGACATCCTCGCAGATGCAAATTAAAACAAAGTCTTATGCTCTAGAGGTTAAGATGCCAGAAAATAAAGTCAGTGCAGGTGAGGATTACACTACTATTCCTAAAATTCATTTCTTCTTTTGTATTCAAGTTCAAATGAGCAACTCAGACATTGTCCCTATTTTTGTACAAAAAGCCTTTTTGATGAAATCAAATATCCAGTGGACACCTAGGTGGCAGATGGGGCTGCCTCTTATAGGTACACTTGTGATCCACCTGGCCATCAGAATGGTCAGCAAGTCTTAAACAGAAACATGTAACTTCCACACAGTTACCAACCTTATACCCCTTACAAGGTAAAACAAGCTCAAACTCTTGAGCAAATGTTCCTCAAAGTCTGAATCAAAAGGTGGTACTTATGTTCCTTAGCAGCTCTGTGATGGCTCAAAACTAGTTTTAAAGTTTTAGTCGTAGATTTACTTCCCTAGGTAAAAGGAATACAGCACACTCTACATGGTGAAAAATCAACTGGGAAGGTAATAATTCAGTATAAATATGGGATCTAATGTTGGCAATAAACCTTTCATGGTCAACATTTTCAGCCTTCAAACTGACAGCTCCATTATTAAAAGCATGAGCCCTTTCCCAGACTCCTGTCAGTTGCTGCTGCTGCAAGATTCTGCCAAAGGAAGCCTTTGGCAGGCAACTCTAATGAAGCTATCACCACTGAACTCCAGTACTCCAGGCTCACAGCAGACTCTATATGCACACTGGAAATGGCCTTTCAAAATTAAAGCCTGTTATTATTTTTTTTTCCTGCCATACTTCCTTAAAATCTCTGATACTTCTCCTTCTGAACTGCTGTCAAATGAGGCTTGTGAGTAATTTAACATTTATTTCCTCCTCATTTTTTCAAACTATGAGGAAGGAAGAAAAGAAGGAAGGAGGGAGAAGAAAGCAATAATGTAAGAAAGAAAGGAAGGAGAGAAGGTCTGAAAGGAACGAAGCAGAAAGAGAAAAAAATCCTGTAACTTAGCAATCAATTATTTCTCAAAAATTCCCAAGTAACAACTGTCCTATTCCCAGTCCTTGCAATGGTAATTATTATTGGACAGATCACTGCTTTTACACATTCTTTGAAAGTATTTCATTGTCATTTACTAACTTGGAAATTTTATTTCCAACAGGAAATAAGAAACAGGGGAAAAATTGACACCATACCAATTTTTATTGCAAATTTGCTAAAATCTACCGTGACAGAACAGATGGCAAGTAATGATATCTTTAAAATATACAGGCTCATTTGGCAAAGGATTGTGGGAATGTAAAAGGGAAAGTTTTCCCAAAGGATAATAGTTTGATCTGAGAGTGAACAGTGAGGTATGTTCCTAAGTTTGGGAGGCTTTGTCATTGATTTTTCTCAAATTTTAGTCGCGCTCAGTATATGTGATTAATAAAATAAAAAAAAATTGGTTTCCAATGGTTAACAGCTTGTTTTTCCACATTTTAGATACAGGGAAGAAAAAAGACTTCCTGTTGCCCTACGTTGCTTTTGAGAGCATTTCAATACAACAGATTGTGACCAGATTCAAAATTTACTGAACAGACATAGTTCAGATTTTGCAAACAACAAGCAAATGAGTCCCTGATCTTGATCGTGTCCATCATGGTTACAGTGAGTGAATTATTCCACACATAAACAGGCACACTTATGTAATAATAAAATGCGGATGAGATAAAAGCAGACCTTTACCTGTCACGCAGAGTTCCTGCTGTAGTTCTTGGCAACTTATTAGCGGCTTCTGTCGTTCTACACCGGGAAAATCCACACAAATGATCAGAGGCAACTGGAGTCCCATGTCCCCATTAACAGTGTGGAATGCCCATCTCCACGAGGTTCCCTTACACACTTTGACACATCATCGTCAACCTGGAAAAAGATGAAAAGTAAATAACAATTGTAATGATCATGGCAGGGCGAAGGACAAAATAAATGAGACTGGGTTTCTAAAACTAATGACCAGCTTCCAGCAAATCACGTTCACAGCTCCACTCAGTTCCACCTGTCTCAAGCTGCCTGCTTCTTCTCTAATGAAGGCTACAGCCGGCTGTTCAAGTCAGAGCGGCACCCACGCAAGGAGCTAAAATTAACAATTGCATTATGCACTGAAGATTACTCACTTCAATTTTAACCTTTTTTAGTGAAATCTCGCACTTTGTATTTAAAAAAAAAAAAAACAAGCTTGTGTGTTTGCCTCAATGAGAGTCAAGATCACCTATGAGCAAATCTTGTTTCTTTTTTTTTTTAACCAGTCTTTGTTTTAATTATAGATTAATGTTATACACTTTTTTACTGTTTCTGTGACTGGTCCTTTATGAAAGTTTCCTTAATGAAGAATTTTAAAAGGTTTTGATTTAATGATCCATTATCTAAAGTTTTTAAAATAAGACAGGGTACAAGAAAAGTTTCATAATGGTATGGCTGCCAGAGCTCTTTCTTTTCACTCAGGGCTGGGGGAGAATTCCTAATGTTCTCATTGCAGTTGCATGGTGCAGCCTATCTGCACCCATCCCTCCCCATCAGGAGCCAGCTGAGCATTCTGTCTGACAGGAAAGAAACATTGTCAGAGGGATTCAACAGATTCTCAAGCTCCTAGCCTGTTGAAAACAATCTATGCTCTAATATGTACTTTCTTTTTCTCACAACTCCTACAGGAGTAGCGGCAAAGACAGCTTGAATAGAAACATAGAGATGGGCTTCTAATAACATTTGCCAAAGCCAAGCTATATCTCTTTTTTTTTCTGTTCTAATTTCACTTGAGTGTTCATCCAATAGCTCAATAGCACATACACATCTTCTGCCATGTTCCAGGCTATGAGAATACTAAAGGCATCCCACTTATTTCCTCTGAAGACTGAAAACTTTCTTCCTCCTCCTAGCTATCCCTTCCCCAAAAGTTGATGTGAGCAAGGCTGGGTCCTCACAGGATACTTCTGTGGCTATGTTAACAAATTGGGTTACAAAGCCATTTATTATTCAAGAGGAGCACAGCTGCTAAAGATTCAATCATTTGAATGAATAACCAGTCTTGAAATATGAATCTTTTGTTATGAGAAGTCATATACTTTTTGAGTGATAAATAAGCATGAATTCAGAGCAAAATGAATTGCTAATCAGCAAAATTTAATTTTTAAAGTTTGTTCATTTTTATCATGGCTACTATAGCTTACAATATTAAATATCATGTATTAAATTATGATCTATGTAATTAATAAACCCATTATCTAACATGTCTCAGAATAAACATCAATGATATATGGAATTACCAAATGCTTCTTGAATTCTATTTTCCTCTTCACAAGTTGAATGAAGTTGTCCACAATTATTGCAAATCTTTTACCTTTTTCTTTCTATTGTATTTGTACAGGGAATTTAATCCACCAGGAGGATAGCAAAGCAGCTTCAAATCTAAGCCTTAGATACACTATTCCAGCTTCAGTAGGAGGAGGCAAGATATAATTCTCTCCATGAAGAAAGAAATAACGAACTGATATTCATGCAACTAGCTCAAGTGCTAACAGCCTGGATATATGGGTGTGCGTAATTACCAGCACACGTTTGGAAATAGCACTGAGCTCTGAAGCCAGTGAGGTATTATTGTTGCATGCCTGAATCATAAAGTCATCATCCACCAAGATAAAAGTGAATATGGGCATATGGGAGTGAGCAGAAAGGAGCATATGGATCACAAATATTTTTGTAACTGGTTAAAATTGTTCTCTTTGCTATGACTGCAGTGCCAGGAAATCAGCCCTACTCCAGTTTCTCTTCTCCAAACTAACCTCACTCTTCCATTACCATTCAATCTGTCTGTTCCAAGTTTAATCATTTTCATAAAGAACAAAAGGCTACATATAACAAAATTTTGTGCAATATTTCTCTGAATAAATACTCTGATGACATTTTATTTTTATAATTACAATAATGAAAAAAGAAAGAGGAGACTATATACAAATAGGTCAAATAAAAGTTACTCTAGATGTTCTGGTGAAAACAATATTGTAACCATAGTTTTGTGGACATCACTTAGCTATTTGCAATGAAGAAAATGACTAAAATAATCATGACTTTATGTCATACTTATATTGTTTTTTATTTCTTTAGATTGACTTAGAACTGAAATAAGAACAAGCGGGGTTATGTGTATATGAAAAATGGAACAACAAGATGGGTACAACGAAAGAACCAAATACTGCCTTTCACTACCACCACCAAATTGTGTCCTAATTGTGTGTGTGCGCATGTGTCCGTGTACTTCACATACTGTATGTCTGTGTATATTATGTGCCGTACATTAATCACTGTGCTGCCATGCAAGCATAGCATTATTAGCATCTGACTCACATTCCAGCAGGGATTTAGTTCTCAGAGCATACTAAATGGAAATTAAAGTGAATTCTATTTGCATGTAGTAACAGTCCTCTTCTTTGTCACTTTCTTCACTTTACATTAAAATTAACAGACATGACTAATCTTCTCCAAAATCAATCTAGATTCTTTATAATCAAACAACAAGTTAAATTTTACTTATTTGGTCACTTGAAATGTTTCTCCCACTTCTCCCTCTCCTTTTGTTTTTAGCTTTCCACAGTTCTGCAAACTAAAACCCCTTGGGCATTATAGCAGCAGTAGTGTCAATTTGTCACATAAGGTTTATAAATACTGCAAAGTCATATAGACCAAACTGCAACAGATACTCAAAGCATTTAATGTTCAAAATGAGTTTGAAGATATTGAAACACATTAAAGTTTTTGAAATGTAGTCCTTGAGAAATAATAGGCACAATAACTATCCATATGAATTATGTTAAATTTTATAAAAAATTGAAAATAATTGAGAGATATAATGGGATGAACAAAGTACATAGCTCAATATGTTTACCTTTAGCAAGTTTAAAATTTGCCCAGTGTGACAGAAAGTATCAATAAGACATTTTCACATAAATTTAATTTCCTGAAGAAAAATTTTTTGTATGTAAGTATAAAGGATATTCAACCAGGAATTCTTAATTGGACTCCTTTTGAACTACCAAATACAGAGGCATTCTATAAAATTATTATTATTATTATTTGTATATAGTACAGTGTCTACAGGGTCTCATTACACAGGTTGGACTCCTAGTGATTCTCCTGTTTTCAGCCTCCCAAGCACTGAGCTTACAGGCCTGCACTACCACACCCAATCTCAATCACCTCTCAGCATGCCCTGGGGGTGGGGCCAGCATGGCCTGCAGGGGATCAAACCCCAGCCCTTATGTCTGCTTAAGCAGGAGCTTTAATCTGCTGAGTTATCTAGCTGGCCCTCTATAGAATTCTCAAGCTACCATTTAAATGACAAAAGTACCAAAAAACTATTTTGGAGGAAGAATTTAGGATGGTAAGCACCTATCCATTTAAGAAAAAGAACCAGGATTTTAGAAAATTGAAATATTTTACATAAACATTCTTATTTATGCATGACCTAAGGGCCAAGCAGTTTTAAAACACAGAACCTGATGTGTAGACCTTTATCTTTTCTTTAACTGTAGTAATTGAGATAAGAAAGTAGTCTAGAGCTGCACATTGCAAATTCCAACAATGAAAAGAATGCATGAAAAGGGCTGGAGAGATGGCTCAGTGGTCTAAAGCACCTACTTAGAACAAGCTTAGCAAAAGCATTAGGGACCGCGGTTCAATCCCCCAGC
>NW_004524647.1:5005979-5027820 GCF_000260255.1 Octodon degus
TTTTTTTTGTGGCAGAACCAGGGATTGAACTCAGGCCTTTGTACTTGCCAGGGAAGTGCTTATTCCACCGAGCCATCTCCCTGGCCCCTTCCTCATTCTTTTAAGGAGATTTTACCACCTTCTCCTAGGTACAAAGCTATTCTACCCTATGACATCATATTTAGACTAAATAACATAATCTCACTTTAATTTTTTTCTTTCTGAATATAGTATTAAAAAATAGTAAAAATATTATGGGAAATATATTCCAAAAAATTAAAGTCAGAAAAATGATAATACAAGAGGGGAGACTAATATTCTGCTTTAAAATTTTCTTCTGCTACACTGATGACAATGACATATACATGCCCAAACTAGTTCTGTAGATGTCATCTGCTATGGTTGGTATTTGATTTGCATAGATATTAAATAAATTATATTATCATATTAGCAGTCTTGTTTGTGTAAGATCAATTTTGCTATTCATCTGTACAATCTGGACACTATAATAAAGAGGTTAGCTAGGGGAATGTGATATTCAGGTAAAATTTGCACCTCTATTAGTATAAGGGGCTGGGGAGAGAGCTCAGTGGAATAAGTGCTTGTCTGGCAAGTGCGAGATCCTGAGCTTAATCCCTGGTACCACCAAAAAAAAGTAAAAGAAAATAAAACTGCTCCTCTATTAGTATCAATGTGGAGTCAATATGGTCTCAGCAGAGGATAACAAACACTACTACTCACTGAAAAAGACAACCCTATAAATACTTTCCCCCAGAAACTTACTCGGGCCATAGTTTAGGTATTGTACAAATTTCAAGTTGTCAATAAGCAATCTGGGTGAGGAAGCTAAATAGAAAGGAGCTCCTGGCTGATAGCTCTGTCCTTCCATTAGGCCAGCTTTTCTGTGTATTTTTCATTGCAAATAAAGAGAAATAACTGGCCAAAATCAATGACACAAAGACTTGGGTCAATGGTCCTGCTGCCTTGTAGGAAATAAGACAAGACCACTGTAACTAGTCCAAGGGGTTTGAAATGACCTCAGTTTTCATAAATCATGCAGTCTAATCATTGCTTTATATTTCCAACACAATTCTATTAAGAGACGATGCATGATTTACTCATACATGCTATAGTGTTATTAACCATCAGCCAGGTACAAGTTCTGTTAAAGCTGAAAGTATACAGAAAAACTCCGAGCTGCAAAGAACCTTGTGATAAGCTACCTGCTGATGTTCAAAATCCAGTGAGTTAAACAAGATCTACCGTTCTAATGGTGTTTGTAAATAGGATCACAAGTCCACTTCTTGTACAGCAGTTAACCACTAAGAAGAATATATGCAGTGTATTATTTGTTGAAACTGTACTTCTGATTTGATTTGAAACTGTCTCATTGCTATCTGTTTATCAATAAAACTTTGAAAAAAAATAAAATAAACAAGATCTACCACTGAAGAGTGGCAGAGCTGGGTTAAAAAGTTATTTTGACTTGGGGAGTACAGTTCTTTTCAGTTATTCTTATTCTTGTCATGACATCTGTAATGGAAATCTTTACTTAATCTAAATAATTGATTCTTCAGGATATTTTAGGAAGGATCCATACATTGTTTATACTGGCCTACTATTTTCTTTCCTCAAAAATAAACCCACAATCTGTACAGAGACTGCATGAGTGTGTCTTAGGTTGATGGCGTATGTGTTACTTTCCTGTTCTTATCCCCCAAACTTCACTTCAGAGATGTAGTTGGACTTCTAGACACTTTGTTCAATCTGTTTCTAAAAATTCTGAAATCCCATAGACCATAGCGATAACAATATCCTAATTTTGTGTGCTAGCTGGCTGCTTGATTTCCTCCTTCCACCCTTAGAGCTCATTGTGCGAGGATTTTCTGAGGTCACATGAGAAATTAAATCTGCATGATTCCCAGATGATATCTACCCAGGTTTTGAGGAAGGCATGATCATTTTTAAGTGCAAAATGATTAATTAGAATCTACTGATTAGAAAGACAAGCAGCAGTTAGAAGTGAGTACAACAAATCCTCAAGCAAAAAGTCAGGTTCTCATGTTTAAGCAGAAGCTTTGTCAGTCCAAGTAAACTAAAACAAAATTTCCAAAATTTTATATGTGTGAGATCTTGAAGATAATGACACATGACTTTGCAAAAACCAAAGCATTATTCAATATCTAGACCTCCCAGGAATCTCAATGAGTTGTAGAGTTAGCCTGAATATTTCTACCACTATCATTGCACTACAATCTCCTATGATGAGCATCCGTATTTTAGGGACGAGAAAAAAAAGTGATCCCCAAAACGATACACTTGCTCAATTTAAAGATACTAGGATTCCTGATTCCAAATTCAGTTATCATCAGCTGAGACAATACTTTAAAATCTATTTTTTCTTGTATGCTAAAAAATAACCCATAAGTTATTTTCAGTTACCTGTATTGGAAATACCCTGTAATGGAATAAAGATGTTTTTAAAAATTCATATTTTCCAATCTAGTTGAAAGGATTCAGCATGTAAAATTGAGCACAAAGAGTAAAGGTATTTTAAAAGAAAAGAAATATTAATTTTAAACATATAATTGGCATATCTGACATGAACTTTTCTCCTGCATTCCTACAAGAAGTGATAAAAGCATCTGTCATTTGAAAACAATGAAACTTAGGATCTGTGACTCAGTTATAAGTGCCAAAGTAGGAGCTAAATGTTTGAGTTATTAAAATATTTCTTACAGAAAAGAAGAAAGGAAGAGACCTACAGGTAAAATGAATGAAAGCAAGCAGATGAGTTGTTGTTTTGCTAGATCTTTGACATGGTCATGAAAGTCATGTTTATCTCTCTATGTAAATTAGGAAAAAAGAAGTTTCCATTACTATAAGGTTTTTGATTTCCTGTGTAAATACTTGTTTGATGCTATAAATGAATATTTCATACCTTAAAGTTGCCTTCTGAGTATTGCTATTAGCAAATTCTTCATTACTCAGTCTAATTAAAAGGAATCAACATACACGTTTAGATTGATCATCCATGACCCAAGCCCCTTGCCCCATAGGGAAAACAATGAAAGAATTTTCCCAAGGAGTGAAAAAAATGGAAGGCATTCATTAAAAATTCAGTGTCAAATTGTGGATTCATAGGATCTGTGACTATGTGAGCCATGACCAAAGGAGCTATATTCTTTTCTCAAAGTGGGGAGCGGAAGCAAGAGCAGAGATTATTTTAGCATAAATATATGCTGCTGTCCTAAGTAAAGCATGTGGCATTTCAGCAGGCACATAAAGAGAACTTCTAGTTATACAGGGCAGTTCTGGGCTGCAATTTTGTGTTAACATCTTCATAGGAAGCTTTTTCTATGTAATTTAGCAATAAAACAACATCATCTTTTATTGAGTAACAACTACCCTTTATTGAATGCTTATTACAAGGGTAATTTGGTCATGACTGTTTTACATAGTTATTATATTATATCCTTACATCAAATACATCTATTTGTTGCCAGCCTACGGTGAGGAAGAGAGTGAGCTGCCTGGTTGCAGTGTCTCTTTAGTGTTCAGTAGGCTGCCTGATCACGCATTCAGTAGTAATTGGATGCTTCTGGGGCTCAGTGATGCAGATGAGACATTAACAAAGTTTAAAATTTGGATCAAGTAGTGAAAAGAATTTTTCTTCTGCTGTTTTATAAGAAACACAACCTTGAGGACTTGGGACAATCTTGTCTACTTCTGTATTAAGCTCAATACTGAAAACAATAGCTGGTACAAAATAAAATTTATCGACTCCATTGATGAAAGGTGATATCACGCTCTACCTGTAGCCCAAGCAGCAAATCCTGAATAACTTTACTGTTTCTAATTCCTCCACTCAAAGGCAAAACATCTGGGCCCTCCCCAGCATACTACTCACTGTTGCAAGGTTACATTTCTCCCTAAATTTAGCTAACGATACCTGGAACATATGCAAGGACAAAATACTGACATGATTCTGGATCCATAGTTCTCAAGAAGGATTTAGTCTGGCTAAGCTCTATGATCTTGAGCCTACCCATTAAAAGAGAACTGAAGCCTATTTAGTGGATATCTGTCATGTGGTCTCTTGGTAGGATACTAGAGAAGGGGAGAGAGGAAGCTAGCAGTTAGAATACCTATTGAACTGAGAAAAGACCCCAACAGACAACAGGATTTGAGGGAAAATGAATCCAGAGGACCAAGCAAACACAATAATATAAACAATGTATGCATGGCTAATGTTACTCTTACGGGAAGTAATAGTACTAATAAAAGAAAACAGGAGCAGTGGGAAAAACATGCTCATTAAAGGTAAAAAGGAGGATGATGATACTCAGAACAGAGAAATTGCATGACATGGTTTTCATCATGCTGGTGGTACTTCCTAAGTGTCAGGATGAAAGGTATACTGGACAGCTTTCCTCTTTCTGAGCCAAAATACTGACCCTCACACCCACAACTTATCAATCCATCACCTGAGAGATGACTGGGTCAGTTTGGCTCCTAGTGTCACAGGTTTTACACTGTAGGCCATGTCCAAGGCAGTTATTTCATGGTGTAAGCATAGTGGAAAGCTGTTCAACTCATGACATGCAGAAGCAGGCAATAGGGGACGAGCCTGACAGGATGATGCAAGAGATCAGATATAAGCCCCAAGGACATGCTCCCACCATGAAACCGTGCTACCCAAACACACATGCAAGGGTGTGCATGACATATCTATTAGGGACTCTCAAGCTAATTGGATAGACAATCAAGATTGAGCACAGCAGTCAGGAACGGTGGCACAGGCTTGTAATTCCAGCATTCTGGGAGGCCGAGGGAGGAGGATCACAACTAGCAGATCAGCCTGGGCACCTTAGCAATTTAGTGAGGCTCTGTCCCTAAATAAAGAATAAAAGCCTGGAAATATAGCTCAAAACAAAGGCCCTAGGTTCAAATTCTGTGTGTGTGTGTGTGGGGGGATGTACCAGACTCTTACAGACTGTACCGATCACATACACCTTTCTTTAGATGAAAAAATATTCTAGAAGCTCTACTTGTTTTGTATTTCTTTAGTTGTTCCATGAAATTTTTTTCTGAGTGCTTCCTCTCACAGGACTTCACCTGCAGTAGTCATCATTTCACAACATGGAAGGGACTATAACTCATCACACTTCACCTGCTTTTTTTTATGCCTCCTTAACTATTGAAATCTTTCCTTATGCTGCTTTTCCTTTTTGTTTACACAGCCTACCACAGATCTATATGAAATCACATTTTGATACAACTGCAGAAAAGGAGAAAGCTACTCTTCTGAGATGAACAGATACACTGGAGCAAATCCTAAATGTCCAATGAAATAATTCTTACTATCCTTTTATTTTTTTAATTTTTAAGGTGAATAAAATATAGTAAGTAAATTAGAAATGGTGCAGAATTTCACTAAACAAAATACAAGGAATTCAACAATGATGGTTCTGTTGCATAATGTTGTCTGCAAATTAATTGTTTAGATTAACACTATCCTCAGATTTCTTCTAAGAAGGTACATTTGGAATGGAAGATAAATAAATGCATCTGGCTTTGGCTTAATTGATTGACTAATTTTTTCTAATAAGTAGCAGGATTTTATTGGAATTGTTCTTTACTATAATTGAAACTCTGTGACAGAGTAGTAGTGAATGTACCCAAGAAGGAGTGTTCAGGCACTAAAGGGAAAAAGTCTGTTTGGCATCACAAGGGCAGAAGAAAGGGTGGCAAAAGTGTTTCCTCTCATCTCTCTTGTCCTGGAAAGCAAGGAAAATAGCCTAAGAAATGAGAGGAGATCTGGCCTTTAGAGCGAGGACTCAGAGAGATGCTGGTAAAACAATGCATAGTTATAAAAGTAAATACGCAAAAAGAACGCCTCCTAACCCTTACTTCTAAATGACCAAATGTCTGGCTTTAGTTCAGATCAAGTTAACAAATTTAGGTGTTGTGAAGCAATGTTCTAGATGATGGATATCATTACTAGGTTTCCTAGGCCTGTGTATCCACAACTGTTGCTGTGCCCATCACAGGAAGAGGATCCATATCATTTTTCTGAGAGCATAAATAAATATGGCCCTACTAGGAAAACATGTTCAGGATCTTTATAACATGTTAGTGGAACAAAGCTGTATTTTCCCATATGTCCAGGGATTGGCTAGAAAAAAATTGCCTGTTTAGGACACCTAAATTGATATTTGTGTCTGATAGTATGGGGCGGTATGTGAACTCTGGGCCCATCTTTAGCAACGCTGATGGCACCCCAGATAGGCTGTTTGGAAAATAACCCAGGAAAGCATGTGGTTGGCTGTTTGAAGAGAGGAGTTATAGCTTAAATTTGGTCTGATTCCTGCCATTGACAGTTAGATCAAAAATGATACAACCACCTTCAGCCCCCAAAAGCTGATGGGGAGTAGAAATGTCACTTTCTTCCTGACCTCAGCCTGAGATTATATGCTTTTTAATATTTTATATATATTTTTCATTGCATAGAAAACATTCTTGCCTGAAGAGACAATTATAGAGTAGGCCAGCATTTAAAATTTGCAGGTGACTTTCTTGTACTTCATGGACTTTCTTTGCACAAAACCTTCTAAAGAGACCCTTCAATCAAAGGAAATGGATGTTTGCTTTTAGCAAATCTCTGCATTTAGAATTAATTAATGCATGTTAATTACCTAATAAAAGCAACAGTTTGTATACGCTCTGAGTAATTAGAACTTGCTAGTGTTTCTTGTTGTTAATAAAGGGGAAAGCAACTTCTCAGACTAGTCTGCCTAAAGGAACTGATAGAAAAATATAAAAGAACTCGCAAAACACAAGCCTGTTCTGGACTTCAGTCATGAAAGATGCTGGTGTGTAGTCCCATGGCTGAGTGAAGCAGAAACTGCTGAAGAAAGATTAAATTGCACTCAAGAATTCCCTAGGGATTCCAGAAGATAGAGTTAAAGGCTTCAGGGCTTTCAATTCATAGATTCTGTCATGACTCAGGTAAGGGTCTGACAGTGTATTAGCTTTATGCATGTGTGGCATGAACAGACAAAATAGTCTTGAAGAACATCTATTTTCCAGAGACTTCAATAGAAGAAAACTGCTGATGAACTAAATGCAAACTGACATTTCAGAAAGAAGTACATGAAGCTAACTCACCCACTTTGATGTTACTAATGTGCAACCTTGCTCTTAAAATCAAATGTGATATAACATCCCTACAATAAAGTAGGACAACCTGAACTCTGGTATGGGGGCTGAATATTGAGTATTATAACAAAGAATAGAAACATGAGAGAGTACAGTTGTTAAAAGTTTGCAGGAGTGTATATCCAGGGTACAGATATGGAAATTTTCAGGGCGAGATTATCTAGCAAAGAACAAAACTTATTATTTGATCTTTCACAGAAATGAAATTTCTGTCAATCTTGTATGATATGCAATATTCAGGTGTTGAGCTATCGGCTTATTTGTAAGACTTTCAAGATTTTAAACATAGATAAGAAATGGTGTACATTCATGATGTACAGCAAGGCCTTTTCAGAAGAAGAATCCTTTTTGTTGAGTTTGGTCTCATTAATAAAAATTGAAGTTCTAAATGTGGGGAAATTACATGGTAAAAGAAAATTATAACCTCTACTCATAATGATAAGGAAGGAAAAAAAGGAATGCCAGCTGGCAGGCCCCACTGTCAGAAACTGCTCTGAAAAATTAATATATAAAAGTGGAATTTAGGATACTTGGAGAAATTTTTGATTTATTTTTGTAATAAATTAGATTTTTCATAAATAGATTTAAAACTCTTAAGACAAAGAAGTCACTTAGGCCTTACCAGCAGCACCTTAGCCAAGGGATGTCCGTTCACAATTATTCTATGTAGTGCGAATCTCTCTGTGCAGTCTGATCATTTCTGTTTTTAATTGTAAGAATGCAGCTCCCTGCAGTTCACACTGAGGCCTGCCAAATCCCACAGGGTTTGGACATGTCCAAGAAGTCAAGTCCAAATCAAGGCAGAACTGCTCTAAACTTTACAGACCTCAGCATGAGTGACAGTGTGAGAACACTCTGCTTATGGTCTGCAGATTAATCCACTGGATTACTCAAGATGCAAAATTTAAGGTTACTTGCAAAATGGACGTCAAGTACTGCCCATGTAGATGTGCCTTTTATACATGCATGAGTTTATTAAATAAGTTTTAGAAATTAATATTTTTATTTATTTTATTTATTTATTTTTTTGGTGGAACTGGGGATTGAACTCCGGCCCTTGCACTTGCCAGAGAAGTGCTTATTCCACTGAGCCATCTCCCCAGCCTGAAATTAATATTTTTAAAATGCCTTGGTTTAAGTAAATCCTTTTATGTTTTTAGTTGAGAAGCCTGGGTTGTGTTGCAGATTTTGAGTCCTGGCAACATTATGAGATGTAGGCTAAAATTTCTAAGAAACTTACTCCATAAGATATAAATAATTATTATGTACTTTTTTCTTTTTCAAAGTTATATACAGGAAAAAGGACTACATTTGTTCTCTTTGATTTTTTTTAGCTTAAAATATGCCTAAATGTTTTCAAAATGTCTCTAGAATATTTTGAAAGAAAATTATTGGATTTTTTCTTAAACACTGGAGCAAATGGTTTATTTTCTGTCCAACAGTAATGAACTACTGATACAATAATCATACAGGTCTCTCTCTCTCCTCATACACATCAGAGATATAAATATATATAAGGAAATAAAATACAATATTAGCACATACTACATACAGTCTTCCTTCAAAAGAGATTTTTAGACTCCCATTTTCTCTTTTTTTTCATAAAAAATACGCTTCTATATAGAATACTAATTCTTACTCTGAATGGCTAAAAGGAAACCAGAACTAACTTACAGTGAAAATAGCTAGAGCATCTGAGGTCAGGACATATGAATCCCTTAGGAGGAAATGTGTGTTTTCCTTTGACTTCCTGACTATATGAATTTCTTGATCAGAAGAAAGTGCTGCAGGTGACAGTCAACTCGACAAGAAAAGTTCAGTTACCAATACTGGTAAATAGATGCTACGGTCTGAGCATGCAAAGATCTGCCTTTTAAAAATCACTTTCTTGGAAAGTAGAATATAAAATTTTACAGATTGCAAAGGGGGTCGGGAAAAGTGGAGGAAAAATACAGCAGATAAAGAGTACTGAAATAATCAAAATGTGATAAGCATGGACCAGCACAACAAAATGACTTATTATTCTGTACTATTAATATGCACCATTTTTTGAATTACTGGATAGTTAAGATTATATATTCTCAAAAAGTCTGCTTTGTGGCTGATAGTTAAAGTATATTATTTTAAGTAGTTCATTAGTAATATTTCAAATTTGTGTTACAAATTATGTTGCCATGAATTATAATCCCCTTTTAGAAAGACTGCATTTTCTTTCATTTATGTCTATAAGAAACTTTGTGTACTTTTTTCTCTTCCTTTAATTAGGTATCTCTCCAAAGTGCATTATGAAATAAGGAAAGCTACAATTATAGTCTTAATTTCAAAAGTCACTGTGAAAAGCACTTGTTATTTCTTTAGGGGAAATATACAATTTACTTATATTTCTCTCACAGATGTCTATGTGAAAGGCTTATTCTTATTTCTCTTAACTGAAATACTTGATGAAAGGCCTGAGATTCTCTAATGGTTTTATTAATCATCTGCAAGATTAGATGCTCAATTATAATGCAAGACCACTGTGATTTCATTTTCAAACTAACAGTTAGTTACCCATCATCATTACCATCGCTGTAACTCAGACTGATAAATAAAAGTAGTTTTACTTTGTTGCAATTTGAAAGTTCATGTAAGAATAAATTTAAAAGCTAATGGAAATAGGGTTAATTTAAAGTAATTCTAGTACATCTATTGAACTTTGTACCTGTAATTATTTTGAAAATATGGAAGTATTAAGTCTTACGTAAGCCCACTTTAAAATGGAAGAAGGTAAGTTGCAGAGACAGTAAATATAACTAATGTTTAACTTTAGGAAGGGACTAGAGCAGAGTTAAGTTCTGCCAGTCTGGTTCCAAGATTTTAATTTTATCCGTACTTTTTTTTTTTTTTTTTGTATTCTGAGAGTAGAACCCAGAGGCTCAGGCCTGTTAAACTTGTACTCCAGCCCTGAGCTACACTTTTCCGCATACTTCTGGAATAAATAAAGACAACAATTACAATGTGCCTGTAGATTCATTAAAATAAAAGAAGTCATGTAAAAGCAAGGATAATGGTAGTTCAGGTCAGGCCAATAGAATCATAGGGTTAGCTGAGGTCATATGCTGCTTCTAGTCTTTACAGATTATTTATTTATTTATTTATTTATTTAGTGGAATCGGGGGTTGTACTCAGGACCTTGCAATTGCCAGGCAAGCACTTATTCTACTGAGCTATCTCCCTGGCCCCTTACAGATCTTTTTAAATGAATGCTGTAAGAAGAACAAGTAAACACAAATATTAAGAAGAGATAAAAATGTAATTAATACATTCAAATGCATGCTGACAATGTTAATCATTCTTAGAAGCATGTTTGTTGTTGCAATGTAATTACCCATTTAATTAGAAAAATGAGAAAGTGAAGGATGCAAATAATTGTCAATAAATCTGAAAGTAAAAAAAAGTTCATTTTATCAGACATGCAATAAAAAAAATTTAGTCTACAAAATGGCATATTTTAAATAAATATTAAAGACAAAACTAAAGAAAAACACCCTAAACTCAAACCAAATAATTTAATAAAGTGCCTAAAAAGAATCTCAAGACTAATCAAATAAACATTTATATTATCATAAAATATTTCATATTTTTCATAAAAATAAAAATTTTAAAAACTCTCATTAAAAACCCAGTCAAGAAGGACTGCAAGGATTCAGTATTTCAAAGACATATTT
Source organism: Octodon degus (assembly GCF_000260255.1). Lineage (NCBI taxonomy): Eukaryota > Metazoa > Chordata > Mammalia > Rodentia > Octodontidae > Octodon > Octodon degus. The sequence continues at coordinate 5,016,887 of NW_004524647.1, forward strand.
CTTACGTTGGCATGCACTTGAGAAATTTTTCTAAGCCTAATTCTTTCTATAAAGAATGAATGAAAAAATTGCAGGGGACACTCTAACTTCTCATTTAAAAGATATTAGACATTTTCCTGCTTAACAGATTGGGATTCAGGGAAAGGGACATATGTGAATGCATGGTCTTTGCAGCACTCTCTACTGGTATCTATTCATCTACTTTTCTGAGAAGCACCAGGTAAATCTGTCACGTCTCATAATTTCCTGCCTACAGACACTCTTCTAAGAGTGGAAAGGTTGGAGATGAGGGTCTGAGGAGAGGGGCGAAGACTGAATAAGGCATCTCACTATGACTAAGGGACTGGCTATCTTAGAACCACAACAGCCCACACATCCTATCACATTTCCTTTCAAAACTATTAATTAAGAGAATAAATTTAATACTTTCATATATCCTACATAATTTATTAATTACTTTGGTGAGAATGGTGCTGCAAAGATAACAGTAGAGCTCCACCCTTTGGGAGACTCTTGGGAAAGTTGTATCAATTATTTAAAAAGTTGACTTGGGCTCATTAAGTGACTCTTCATCAGCCTTAGTACTTTGAATGTGAGAATAGCTTCATGAACTTGTGAGATATTTATTTACCCAGATAATTTTTTTTTGTGTGTGTGTGTGATACCGTATATTGAACTCAGGACCCTGCACTTGCCAGGCAACCACTTATTCTACTGAGCTATTTCCCTGGCCCAACCCAGATAATTCTCTTCTTCTGTCTCCAACAAATGAAACAACTAAATCCAAAATGTTAAAAATCCCTTACTCTGAGGAGATGCTAAACACCATTATGTCATCTTATAAGACCTATCAGGAGAACTACCCGCTCGGGCCCCCCTCCTGTCCCTCTCTTGGACAGGAGCCTTCTTTCTCTCAATAAATATATTCTGCTCATAAAAAAAAAGACCTATCAACTGCAGCTGTGTAGAAATACATATAGGTATATGTGTATTTACGTACTCATTTGAATTTTGTAGATATTTAAAATATCCATGTAGGGCATTTTGCCCAGAATTTTCTACTTATTTTAATTTCTTTAGCTCAAAGAACTAGTTCTTATAGTTAGCCTCATCTGAGAGGTTTATTATTTCATTATCACATAAAAATGAGGCTTAGGCCAAGGGCAGTGGTATAAATAATCTCATAAATATACACCATATTGCAAAAATTAGGAGTCAATTTTTGTTGTTGCTCCAGCATTTCCCAAGCTGCTTTTCTGCATATGTAGATAAATAAATACAAAGTAAGACATATTTTTATTAAACTCGTGCATTTTGAATTAAGAAGGCAGCCTAAGCTTTATGTTTTAAATAATTCCTTTAAGATCTACACATTCTTTGAGTTCCACAAGACTAAAATTTAATTGTCTATAGTGACCTAATTTTTTAAAAATAATTTGAATGTCAGAGATGTGTCACTTAAATTAGACTACACACACACACATGCACACACACACACACACACACACACACACGCACACACACACCAAAAAAAAAAAAAAATAGCAGGTGGGTTAAGCCACTCGGAGTATGCAAGTGACAGTCCTCTGAGGCCCCTCCCTAAATGCCAGACCAGGCCACATAGCAGCCTGGAGTGGGTTCCAATTCAGAGAACAGAGTAGCAGCTGCTGGGAATTGGCTGCAGCTCAAGTCTCAGCTGTATTCTTGGCCTCCTGCCTCCTGCAAGCACTTACTAGAGGCGCGTGACCAAGGAAACAGCTGAGCCCCCACCTCAAAGAGGAAATGCAACCGCCACAACCCCCACTGCCACCTGCTCCAGAGCCCAACAACCAACAAAGTCCTCCTCATTTCACAGGGGGAAAGTGGACTGCTGATTCACTCCTAGGCATGCCAGGGCCTTCCACTGAGGACAGAGCCTGGCAAAGCAGGGCTTGATGGGCGGGAGGTCATCTCAAGCACTCTGGTAGAGCCATCTGTGGGCGTGAATTTGCAGCAAACCAGAAGTAGTTTGACTGTGTAAGTCTCACAGTTCTGGTCAGGTAAGAAACACTGCTTCAGACATTCTCTGAAGAATTTCCCTAATATTCTCTTTTCTAAACAGAAATTGTAATTTTGGTTTTATGTTGATCTGGAAAATTGCCATTAGCATAAGATGCTGGTCAGGTCATTTTAAAGTTCACCAATTTTCTTTTTTTTCCATAATTTTATTGAGAAACCAATAGCAATGAGACAGTTTCAAATCAAATTGGTAAGACAGTTTCAATAATTAACACATTGCAAACTCTCTTTCTAGTGGTTAACTGCTGTGCAAGATGCAGACATGATACCTTATTTACAAATACTATTAGAGAACAAATCCCTCTATTCATTAAGAGAATGTAGCTATATATCTATCCTAACCATTTTGAATACACAGATACAAAATGGACATTTATCTGTATCCCCTTTTTTTGTTTAGTTCTATCATTTGAATATTATAGGTGTGTAATCTCAGCAAAATATTATAAAAGAGTTCAGTAGTCCATAATAGTATTGGGTCTTCTGCTTGACTGGCAATGTCAGAAATCGTTGACCTGAGTCCCCTACAGCTCAACATAACAGCATGGCTTTACTTCTTATACTTCATTTTTATACTTTTCTGCTGGATGGTTAAGACCAAGATAAAGCAAGACATATGAGGTACAGGATCTCAGGATAAATCCTGAAGGGATTTGACTGACCCTATCAGATCCAAAAGTTCACCAATTTTCAAGAGATGCATCCTCTGTTACACAGTATAATTATAAAAATGAAGCAAACATGTTAACCATCCTGTACATTTTTTGGTCTGACTTTCCTGGGTGTCATACCAACCATTGCTTTCTTGGGTGACAAGGGACACAGAGAGAGTCTAAGGCATCAGCACACATCCCCATAGCTGAGCTGTAGGGTCAGGACAGAGGAAATGTAAGTAGATGGCCCTGCACTGTTCCCAAGGACAGTGGGGGTAGGCACACCACTTCTCAGAACCAGGCTCTGAGACCATTAATTGCACTCCAGTCAGCACTATTAAGAGACATTCCTGACTTCAAACATTATGAAATCTTAGCCTGCTCTGAAGGAACATCCATCCTCCCCTGTCTGTGATTGGCACAGGAAGCTGTGCTTTATGTAATTAAAATTTTCTCTGAAATAAGGACATTATGTTGGTGCTCCGTCATTCAAACACACGGTTTTTGTTTTTGCTTTTGAGATAGGGTCTCACTATGTGGTTCAATCTGGCCTTCAGCTCACTTTGTAGCGCAGGCTGCTCTGGAACTTACAATGATTCTCCTGTCTTGGTCTCCTTAGTGCCGGGATTACAAGCCCTCACCACCACGCCTGGCTCATACACAGAGTTTTGTACAATTACCTCTATCTTATGCATGATTTAAATTTTTGACAATTAAAAGTTTAGTTTTTAAAATTTTTCTTTGTAATTAAATCTTTGTCACATACATATACTATGTCCAAGATTGGCTTCAGGTCAGATGGAAGAGACTCCCATTTGTAGGTAATTTATTTCTGTCTCTAGGAAGAATATAAGAGGCTTGAGAAATTCTTATAGAGTATAGGTTCTTTGGAAAAACTGACCCATAACTGGTGAAGACTTAGCTCTTTAGCAATAATTCACAATTTTTCTTCAACTTGGAATTGAGATATACTTATGTTAGGGGATTGTGGAGTATCTAGAGATGTTTGTTTATTTATTTATTTATTTATTTATTTATTTTCTGTATTTCGTACAGGGTCTACAGGGCCTTACTACACAGATCAGACTTGTAGGAGCCTCCTATTTTCAGCCTGCCCACGCTGGGCTTACAGGTGCGCGCCACCACACCCAGTCTCATTCTTCTCTCAGCATGCCCTGGTGGCAGGCCGGCACAGCACACCATTATTGAAACCTGGTCCCTGCATAGAGATGCTTGTTTATTTATTTATTTATCTGATAGACTTTAGCCAATAAACAAGTGGACATAAATCTATCTCCAAAGACTTGCTGAAATTTGAAGGACTGTCTCAGCTGCAGAGTGGCCAGTCACCTCATACCACATTGTCACCTAAGGTAGTCAATACCCAGTAAGTGCTCCAAAGGCCATTCTGTCTACAGCACTGCCTGTGGGGTCAGTAGAGGCTGCTTTCCTCACTTTGCTTGGATTACAGCTCCAATTCTGCCTGTACTTAATCCTGTTCCCCTCTCAGCCATCCCGTGGTGTTGGCCTCAAGAGCTCTCCTTAGTAAACATCCTGTGCGCTAACCTAAATCTCAGAGCCTATTGCCTGAAATGCTTCCTTTAACAACTACGATCACCCCTGCAGAAGGCAGCAAATACTTTGCAATGACAAAACAAAACAGGTTAAGAATCCCTTCTAGGCTATAAACCACTGTCGCCCAGGTCACCTAATGCTTGACATCTCATCATGTTTCACGTTTTGCACTGTTAAGAAAGGTATTAAATTTGCACACACAAGGACAAGTACAAACACCTGTTTCTCAATCAGTAAATCTGGTTATTGGGTCATAGGTGGCCATATAACTCTTTAGAAAAGCAATAAAAATTCCAATTTTTCCCCTATAGTTGTGAATTCTTATCCAGATGTGAAATTTGATTCTGCATGCCTTTTTTTTCCCTGTAATTCTTAGAAATCATCATAAGGCTGCATAATTTCTTGACCACAAATAAAAGTATGGCTACTTGTAGGCATCTCAAAAAATTATATTACAACTTTAATTTCAAAATGACTATCAACTAACATTGTGACTGACACATAATAGGAGCTCAAGGCTCCATGGTGACCTATTAAGTAGACCTAGGAAAGTTAATCAGCTAAAACAAATTATTTCTTTAGTACCCCAGAATGATTAATATTTTCTGTCACTATATCCATTAGGCCTATGTGACAACTGAAACTTAGGCCAAGAAAAATGGCCCATGTCACACAAGCTAAAAGATATCAAATAAACCTCACTCTTTCCTGAAAAATATACATGACTGTTAACAACCTAAAAAAACTCTTTTGAGCACCAAGCAGGTCATACAAAGTTCCATTAGAATCGAATGCTGTTAATTCTCTTAAACTTTATAGCTAGTCATAAGAAATTGGCAAGTATTTCTACTTCTCTGCAGTTTTTTTATTTTCAAGTTTCAGATTTCCATACAGAGCATATACGCAAGCTGTTCAAAGGTAAAAGAGCTGTATCTGGGGGTGCTGCATCCTATAATCGCAGCATTCTGGGAGACAGAGGCAATAAGATTGCAATTTTGTCCCCATCCTGAGAAATGTTATCAACTTAGTGAAGTGTTTTTCTTGAAGTTAAAAGAAAAAGTAACAACAAAATAGAAAAGAGCTGGAAACATAACTCATTATGGTATACAAAAACTGGATCGATAGACAGACAGACAGACAGACAGACAGACAGACAGACAGACAGACAGATAATCTAAACAAGTGTAATACTATGTGACACATCATGTTCCTGTATGCTGACAAGTTCTTCATGAGCTTTAGTGTCCTTTTAGCCACTTTTATATTTGTGGCTATATCTTATGGGAATGAAAAGAATGAATCATTCTTTGATCACAGTTCAGTAATAGACTTGCAGATAATGCCAATGAATTCATAAGGAGATACTAAGTTGTATTCGGTAATTGATGATTTTTCAAGCCTGATAAAGTTTATATTTAAATTGGACAATGTAAAATGTGTTTTGTTTTGTTTTGTTTTGTTTTTAACTTGGATGGCATGGCTTGAATTGTCTGGATATTGTCCAGATAATTTATGTCTATGTGAATATGTAGGTAATCTGAACTTGAAATATTAGTAGAGTTGCTAAGCAATTATTTTTGTGAGAAATTGTGAGAGGTGTAAAGTAAGAGAAATTGTGAGAGGTATAAAGGGTCTAGCATCTGCCTTCTAGAAATTTACCATCCTCTAAAAACAAGGAATTACTCAATTTAGCTTTCCAAGTGCCTGTTTCTTTGTTTTTCATGGGATACACTAAAAGAAAAATTCTAGACGAATTGTTATCAGTTAGTTCACTAATTTAAAAAAATAGCTTAAACTATTGCATAATTTAAAAAAATATCTCTTACCCGACAATATAAGAAAAGTAGTATCTCACAGCAAGGGACAGAAACATCTGTGAACTTTAAAAGGAAGTTAATATTTATCATACACTTATTGAAGAGTTAAGAGCAGCCATCCTCCTTTCCTCCCTAACTTCTCTCCAAGATACTCCAGCATGATGTGGGGGAGGGCACAAGCTATGGCTGATACCAAATAGGGCAGGATGCACAAGGTTAAGGAGTAGCTTCAGGGGAAGCAGGCAAAGTCAGAGTCCAAACTTTTCACAGGAAACAGGATTAAATCAGAGTAGGAAGCTGAAGACAAACACAAGCAGAGACAGATATAATACAGCAAGCAGTCCTCTGCTGATGGAGCCAACTGCTATGGATGCTATCTTGCCCTTTATTCTGCTATGTGAATAGACTAGCTTCATGAATCTTCCTGGAGGAAATGAAGAAAAGCATTTCAGTACAAAGATTTCAGACTCTTCAGTGATTTAGAAGTGCTACCTAACGATTATTTACTAAAATACTCCTTGCATTGGACTCAGACAACAGGGAAACAAGTAAGTCCTGTAACCTGAGAATACCATAGAAGGATGCCAGGAAGGCCTGTCAGGGCTTGAACATTACTCCAGCCCTTGGCAATGCTCTCATATTCTCCTAATCCAGCAGATGGTGCAATGCACATCTGTGACGCTTGTCACAAAACAGCTCCCCAGTGCTTTATTAGGAGAACTTCCATGAACCTTTGTACCCTCAGGTGTCATTGTGCATCTATGTGGTTAACATTTGTTTCACTTTGAACCCTACCTCAGCCCCCTCCATTCTTGAAAAGTTTCTGCTTTTGTAAGAAATCCATCCTCTAGCATGTGACAGATCTTTGCTTTAAGCCTATCTCTTCACAAAAACAATGAAATTCAAGAGTTACCTCTTCTGTAACAAACCCTCTAGCTATTTATCACATACTTCCAGAATTTGTTCTGTATCTGTGTTGATGCTTCAATCAGGGTTTGAAGCATCAATTTCTACTTCAACAGTGATCACAGGTTCCTAAAATTACCTGAGACTTTCCAAGGCTGGGGTTTGTACTTTGTCTGTCTCTTGGTGCCAAGGACCTATAAAAGTGCTTGGAACATAATAGGACATTAGAAATATTTTAAAAATAGAATGGATTCTGTAATTAATCAATATAATTTAATCATCTACGCCAGGAAAGTCATATACATTAACTGTTTAAAATATTGACTATTTATAATTATACTCTTATATTCTAAAATAAGTGTTAAGGGCATAAATAAAATAATCTGAGTTTGTGTAAGACCTATTAGGCATATGATGACCACTTTAACCAAGAAGTCTTTTGTGGGACAAGTGAAGATAATTTAATGATTTATAACTATAATTTACAAAATAATTAGTCTGACTCATCAACAAGAATTTACTGAGCGAATAGATGTAATTCTTGTGTTAAGAGTATTGATCAACATTTACTCAATAGAAAGAGCAATATATTTTGACCATTGTTAAGATCACACACAGCTGAAGATTAAATAGTCATAACAATGTCATATGTACTCCTTTCAACAAATACTGGGAGACAAAACAAAATAGTAAATAAATCTATATGTATTTCATTTAAATGTACTTCTAACTTTGCATGTAACTTGTTAGTAAGTCATTAAGTCAAACAATTGGTTTAAATCTGAATTTAAAAAATAAACTAGGCCAAGTGTGGTATTGCACACCTATAATCCCAGCACTTGTGAGGCTGAGGAAGGAGGATTGCTTCAAGTTCAAGGCCACCCTGAGCCATATAGTGAAACAGTCTCAAAAGACAAAAAAAAAAAAAAAAAAAAAAAAAAAAAAAGAAATAAAACAAAATAAATACAAAACAGAATGGAGTGGAATAAATACAGTAGGATGAAAGCAAAAGGAATAGTGTAAAAATCACAGTATATTATCCATGGTAAATTTATGACTTTGTAAAATTTTATTACACATATATGTGAGTAAAGTCATGGGCTGTGTGCATGTTCACATCCCTGTAGGGGTGTGTGTGTGTGTGTGTGTGTGTGTGTGTGTGTGTGTGTGTGTGTATGAACCAAGACTTCAAATAAAAATATTTTATACTCCTTATAAAATGGGTCTGTGTCAAAAGAAGTCATTAGAATTATATCACATCATGTTTGCATACCTACTTGAAGAAGAAAACAATATAAGCCACTCATTTCCTGATTATTAAAGTCAGCAAGGAAATATATGGGTTATGATGGGATGTCTGCAATGAAATCCGAACATCGTGAGATGCAAAGAGATTATCATTTAAGCATGAGGACTGATGGCTCTGATTAAGATAGAGCATCTTAGTTAAAACAAACACATGATTATCTTGGACAACACTGTAAACAAGACCCTAATTCATGAAGCTGCTAACTGCCCTTTGCAGCTGCAGAAGACTGGCTTATTCTCTCTCTCTCACTACACACACTATGAGTAATATTTGCACACTTGCTCCTGAGATTCAGCACAATCCAAATCCAGCCATATATACCAGAACCTGGAGGACCAAAAAGAGGTTGACTCAGATGAAATTTTGTTTAAATGATGGAAACTTATAAGTAAATTCCACTCTAGGGCAGTACCAGAATTGAACTCATAAGTAAACATCTTTACTCCCTTATATGACTTACTGATATGTCAACAAGAGAAAATTTTAGGTGTGCTTTTTGTAACTGAGGGAAAATGATATATATCATTTCTTTGAAAGTGAATCACAAACTTAGTTTTCAGTCAGACAGTGACATTTAAAAATTTTAATAGATATTCACATTTTAACTTAAATGGAGAAATATCAATCCATACTTTAAAAATAATAGCTACTCTGGTTTCATAGATTTTTTTGTGCCAAATGCCCAAGGGAACACTTTACACATTTAATCCTCAATTTAACTTAGCATTTGTACATAGTAATGAAAGGGAGAAAGAAAAGAAGGAAGAAAAATAAAAAGATAAGTTGATAGGGAGGGATGGAAAAGAAAATAAAAAAGACGAAGGAGAGGGAGAAGGAAAAGAGTAAAAGACAGAAGAAACTGGAAGTTCAGGGAGACTCAAAGGGCGCTGAAGGAGTTCGCACACACTGCCATGAAGCCCTGAGCTCCATCCATGCTTTCTACCTTGCTCAGCTCCTGCATCTGGAGCACATGCGCTGAAAGTGAATGCAACACCCGTTCATCTAGCCCTGGCAGTTTATCACAGAAAGAGGCAAACCACATGATAACTACATCTTTGCTCAAAGAGGGTATCATTTCTGCTGTCTCTAGCCAGAAATATCCAATTATTTTTCTCCAGGAAAGTTGTTTCAGACATCTGACTAATATACAAAAAATGTATACTCAATATATGATAACTAAGTGGTTTCAAAACCGAGAAGCATATTAGTTGCAAAAGCCCCTGTTCCTACAAAATTGATCATGTTACTCTTCTAGGGAGAGGACTCTGTCTAATGTTCATGGTGTCTCTCCTTGACCACTTTGCTAGAATTCAGGCTTTGTGATGACTTGTAGAAATGAAACAGACCCTAAAGTGGTAAAATATCACCAGAGTTGTCCTTTCAGGCTGAGTGGACTGTCTCTGTTAAAAAAGGTTTTATGGAAATATCAAAATACAACAAGAGAAGTTTGTTTGCCTTGAACGTAAACAAAGCCTTCCTAAGATCTGAATTGCATCCATGTTCTCCTCTATTGGTTGAACTGGAAAAAAAAAAAAAAAAAAAAAAAAGGAGACAAATAATTCTTCCTACTCCTCATCTCAGTCTTTCTGCACTCCACAGGTTGGAAAAACAGCTTTCCAGGCAGTAGCGAAGTTCTACAGCTAGCATCCTCTAGGATAAGCTGCTTATTTAGATAGAGAGCACTCTGATCCGAGTGAAAGGAGAGCAGCTTCCCAGTTTTGTGAGGTGTCAAGATGCACAGAACAGTAAGCATCACATCATCAGATTTATCATCATGTGTACCTCTAGGGGGGCAGAAGGGAGCTGCAGGCATCTGCCCAGAGCTGCAGCCTCCCCGACCCTGGCAGTTCCGCTGCCCAGGGATGCCCTTTGTGACTGCTGCCATACCCCAAAACTGGATGCACTACCCCAGTGCAACAAGGTCAACTCTGTACAATAGTTAATGAATTATCTTGGGAGGATGGGTTATGTGCAATCCAAAATGAAACACTGACAAAGATCCCGGTATGTTGCAACTGAAGAAGATATAGACAAAAACAAAACACAAACCTGAGCAAGTGTTGTGTACTGTTTGACAACTTAAATTCTCAAACTGGATGGCTACCCAGGGCTTGAAGCCTGACTCCACTGATAACCATGAGAGAGTTACTGAATGTCTCTGTGCCTCAGTTTCCTCATACAAAAATGGAAGCAATAATAGTCCCTTCCTTGTAGATAATTGGGAGGATTAAACATTAGTAAGTCAGGAAGTCAGATACTTGGTTAAATCTGCATTTGAAAAATATAATAGGTCAAGTGTGGTGACACACACCTGTAATCCCAGCACTTGGGAGGCTGAGGTAGGAGGATTACTGCAAATTCAAGGCCACAGTGAACTGTAAATGAAACACTCAGAGGACAGTTTCACATATATTGTGCATCAGACTTTTATTAGCTATTTCACAGAGAAAAAAACATGTGGTTCTACACTCTACAGGTTTGGAGAAGCACCCATCAAGGCAGTAGCAACATTTTACAGTAAGAGAAGCTTCTTACTTAAACAGAGAGCACTTGGACCTGAGTGAAAGTGATATTACTTCATGAGAGCACTGGCTGGAATTAATCTGCTAATGCTTG
>NW_004524647.1:5028313-5031793 GCF_000260255.1 Octodon degus
TTGAACTCAAGCCCTTGTGCTTGCCAGGCAAGCACTCATTCTACTGCGCCATTTCCCCAGCTAGAAAATCATTTTGAAAGCAATATAGATTCCAGAGGATTCTAAAAAGTAATAGCAAATAGAAAATAGGAAAGATTTGTCAGAGATAACACAGGTATGAACTATGTCAGGCAGATTTTCCCAGCTCCCAAAATTTGCCCAGATAGACTTATGGAGATCCTACCACTCTTTCTCAAAATAAATCATTTTTATTCATTTATCTAAGCTGAAGATTTATTTTACATAACTCTACCAAACACAGACTATTCAGTATAACATAGACCTGATGTTTTTTTTTTTAATGTTTTATCATATAGTGAATTTGAGTTATTGGAAAGATACACAGTTCCATTAATTTAAACATGTGTACAAGTTTGTATAAGTATCCACAAAATCAGGTTGAAAAATAGTATCGTCCCTGAAAAAGAACTCCCTATGCCATTGGTCTATGCTCAGACCTTTCCCTAGTTAGGAATCTGTCCTCTGCTGCTACAGTTTTATCATTTTGAGATTTTATATAAATAATATTTTAAAATAATTTTCGATTGGGTACTTTTCATTCCTATTGTCATGTGCCTTAGTAGCTAACTCTTTTTATTGCTAAGTAATGTTTCACATTAGGGTTGTGTCACAATTTAACCATTCACTTCCTGAAAGATGTCTGAGTTGCTTTCATTTGAGGCAGTAACAAATAAGGCTGTTACAAATCAGGGTTTTCAGAAGTTTGTATTTAGCATTCTAATTTCTAGTGCTCACCAAACTTTATTTTTAAAATTTTCTTTTTATGGGCCAGGGATGTAGCTCTTTGTCCTAAGTGCCTGCCTGGCAAGAGCATGGTCCTGAGTTCATTCCCCAATACCAAAAATAAATAAATTTATAAATATTTAAATAAATAAAATAAAATTTTCTTTTTAGAGCATAAAGTTTTATTGAGTAGGGATTATTGTGATATATACATGGATTTTAGAACCTCTCACTGGAGACTGTTAATATATAGCTTGGTGAAAAAACATACATTTTATTTTACATTCGTCTTAAAAAGAGGCCTCTCATTCTTCCTATCTAGTAGAATCAGTAATCCTCATTTACTCTTTTAAGATAGTATACTTTAAACATAATGTAAAATAGAAACATATTATTTATTTTGAAAATTTACAGCATCACCTAGATATTTCACTTTCTGAAATCTTAATGATGCAATTCTTCCTTTGAGATAAGGTGTTGTCTTAGCTTAGTGGTTCTTGAGGTGCGGCCCCTTGGTGAGCAGTGTCAGTGGCCCACCTCAGACCTACTGAATCCAAGAATCCCTCCATGCTCTGATGGATGTTCATTTTGATAATCATAGCCTTAGTGATGAACTTTTGCATGACACAGGAAAACTGAAAGAGCAAATAAGGTCTAAAGTGTGTCGATATTTTGAAGTGGGAAAAAATTGTTTAAAAGAAAGAGAACTAGGATGAGGGAAGGTAAAAGGAAGGAACGGGAAAGGGAGAAAAATGGACGTTAGCTATACTATGAGTGGCTCTTAGCTCACAGAAAAGGCTTATGCGAATAGCAAATTTTTTATGCCCATATCTTTTGCTCTGAGGGACTCATTTGAAGAGGACATATGCAGTGTGCTAACTCTAGTTATTTTCCTGTTATTGCATCATGAAATTTTATTTTATGTTTCATCCATAAAATAAAATCATTTGAAAACAGAGTCTGAGATTTCCCTCAAGGTGACATAAGAAGACATGCACTTCTTTCCTTCTATAGACAGTGAGAGCAGCGTGGCTCTTGTGTCACACACAGGCCCTGGATCGCTAACTGGTGTTTACGTGGTAGACAGTGTAGCTCATGGTGACCACCTCAGCAGGACGCTGGAATCAAAATCTAAATGGACAGAATCCTCTGAGTGCTTATTTGAAACAGTGAATTCAACCCTTTACTCTCCATTTCTATCACAGTATTTTACTAGTGCTGATGGATTGAGACCAGGGATACACTCAAGTTGTCTGTCTTCATTGGTTCTCTTCTATAAACCTGTCCACAAAATGGGTATTGTTTATTACCAGTGCAATAAGTGAATTCAGCGGGAAAATGAAGAAGTAAATCGGATATCATGGATCACACCAACACTAATCTTATGTTAGAAATTATTCTTTTTACAATAAAATCCAAAACTTATATAATATACAAATCATGTTTAAGTTCATTAACTTATGTATAAATATAAATATATATATATCCATATATGTATATATCAAGATATAAACAGATTTATCACAGAGTATGCATACTTATATTCTGTTTTTCCTTAAGAACATTTTGCCAGAATGAAATTAAAGCTAATCCCTGTGTTAATTACTATTCAACTAAAGCTTATGGTGACTGATGGAAATGTAGACAAATGTGTTCTCTGTATTATAAAATACATTGGTATTAAAAAATTATAGCCATCTCTACATAATATTTTTATAATTTTCTAACTTCTCAAGATGGCTGAAGGAGAAAACAAATGCAATTATTTTGGATATGAGTTTGCCTTGCTTTAGGTCATAAATTTTAACATATAGCTAGTAAACACTAAGTATTATCTCCAAGTTCTCTATCCAAATATTTAACAAAACCAGTTACTTTGGAAAATAGCTAATCTACAGGTGCATGACACCTATCATACTCAACTTTTATTTAGGGTAATGCTGAAGCTTCCGTTAAGCTCACCACTTCCTTTGTCTGGGAAACTGACTCCTTGAGGGCAGAAGGATGCAAAGGCCACTTGCTCCTGAACATCTGCCAAGAGCAACTGTCATCCTCTGCCACACAAACACAAAGCTCAGGCGAAGATGGAGTGCCTCTGTGTGTACCAGGTGTTAGGGTTTTCTTGGTAGAAAACAAGTTGAGGACAAACAATGTATGATGAAAACTCATATTGAGCGACTCTAACTTAAACCTTCTAGATGCTAATTTCAGGAGCAAGGTACCAGCTAAAATGAATAATTTCACAGTGAATAACAGTAAGGTCCATAATATGTGTAGGCAGGAGGGCTCAAGACAAATTTATCTATCAGCTCCTAATTCTTCCCCATGGGGCTGAAAACAGGTTTTAAGTGAATACTACAGTACTTTTCTCCAACTTGATAGGGGAAACTTAGAACACATATTTGAAGAGCTAGGTAATATGCTTTAACTACAAATGATCAAAAAACTACCTTTATACTTACATGTGCAAGCCCAAACCTTATGAACTCATTAAGGAAAAAGTGTAGAATAATTCTTTCAAATATTTAACATTAATCTCTAAAACTACTTTTCATCTATTAGCTAATTTTTCTCTGAAAAATTATTTTGTCTTAATCACTTATTCCTGGACATCTGTTTGTTCTTAAGTATAAAACCTTTGGTGCCTTAAATCAGCAGTATCACTTCTCATTAAGTTGGGTGGTAAGTGCAGACATA
>NW_004524647.1:5031899-5055960 GCF_000260255.1 Octodon degus
TAGTACCAAAAGGGGGCCAGCCAAATAGCTCAGCATATTAAAGCACCTGCTTAGGCAGATGCAGGGGCCAGGAGTTCGATCCCCTGGCCCACCCCTGCCCGCTGGACATGCTGAATCGGCTATTGAGACTGGGTACAGTGGCACATGCCTGTAATGCCAGCGCTTGGGAGGCTGTAAGCAGGAGAATCACAATGAGTCTGATCTCCATAATGAGACCCTGTAGACCTTGTACTAAATAAAAAAAAAGTAACAATTCTCTCCAAATTTATAGTTTTCATGTTCCTCGTCACATATACATGAACAGACAAAATATTTGTGATTCAAACTATAAATTCATAGCACTTTTAAAGGGAAATATTGATGTTATACAATTTTATAACTTGTGTTCTTATAAGTTTTAGTTCTGTGTGTGTGTGTGTGTGTGTGTGTGTGTGTGTGTGTGTGTCTACTGTGTGTTGTGTCAGGAATCAAGATCAAGGATTTTATATATGCAAGTCCAGGTTTCTAGCATTTAGTTACACCTCCAGCCCAGTTTTAATGGTTACTTGGTCCATTTTTATTTGATATCGTGTTTTATGCATGGATTAACATAAAAGTGATCTTAAGCTCTCCTGATTACTTTTGCCTATAGAAAGATACAAAGAGGTGAAATTCAAATTTAGATCACCCTGGCTTCAAATCTAACCCCTTCTTATGATATGAGGAGAAAGCATACCAGATGGATAGATGAAATTAGGAGCTAATAAGTAAGATTTCATCCATGCCCCAAACAGTAGCTGCAGTATAGATGGTGATGCATGCAGGCAAATTTCCACCCAATTTGTACCAGTTCCAAAAGTTAATTTTCAAAAACTTCCTTTTTGTTGTGGTCTCACTACATAAGCTTTACCTACCCTATGATTCTTAATTTTTGATCACCTATTCTCTTTGTATTTTTATGGCAATTACAGGATAATTCATACAACAGAGAAAAAATTAAAAGGCATGAGATGTACACTTTGTCTATTTCCTTAAGCAAATGTGCCCAACAGAGATATTGTCACTTCTGTAACTAAAACCAAAAAGCAGAACAGTTAGGACATTACATAAGTACAGAAAGGTCCCTTTCACGTGTGAAGGAGTCAATACAACTAGCATTTCAGTGTAAAGCAACATATTTCTCTGAAACAACAACTCCATAAATACTTTTTGATCAAAAATTATCCAACAATAAATTCAAAATCAATAAGAAATACTGATTTTTACCTATCACTGTCCTTGTAACTTCAGAAAATGATGCTTGATAGGTCTATAGAGATTTTGGGTTTCTACATTGGTAAGAATTTTTGCCTAAAGAAACAAGGCAATGTAGAGTGTAGATAGAGCAACTTGAGGAAGTAATTCCAACAGAGCAGAACAAATGGCACTAATGACCTAATCAATAGAGAAATAAGTTCAGCTTTCCACCAAAAATGGCCACAAGTAGCTCCTCTAACAATTTCAGAAAAACATTACATTCCTTTCATTGGATCTTCCTATTCATTGATATATACCTCATCAAGAATACTTAAATACTGACTTTCTGTCAGTTCACTGTCTTAGATAAGTTCTCTACAACTTAGAGGAGGACATCCAACTTTTTCAGGTTTGCAGTTCTAGTTGGTCTGCCTCAATGCTATCAATTCTATGGCTAGCAGAACAAACTGGCTTGGTCTTTGTTTAGGCCTAAGATTCTAATGAATAAACAAATAGGGAGAATGTCTCAGTTTTCCTTAAAATAGCCATTTTCAGAGCTTTACACAAACAGTGAGGTAATGTTTTCTACCAATTTTGGGAACATTGACTTTAGAACTCTTGTTTTGCTAGACCTATTAGGTGTATGTCGCACTACACAAAATGCTTGCTGCTGGATGTAGCCATTGGTCTTCCCTGCACCATGACCAAGTCACATGCCAGCCATATTTTATTTGAAATCATTGCTTTGTCTTAGATAATAGTCTCAGTTGCTCTTGGAAGAGTGATAATACTAAGCTCTCTATGCTTCAAGTGGACACATCTAGAATGAGGCCTAGTTCACTTGTTTGTAAATCAGCCCCAGAGCCATAATCTTACCACAGAGAAGTTACGTTAGCAGATGGTGAAGTTCTGTCTGCAGTTTTGTGTACATAAGCAGTTATGAATAATCCAGGCTCAAATCCCCTTTTCAAATTACCATTTTATCTATAAAAGTTCAAGTCCCCCATCTGTACAGAGCTGGATAAAAGGGCCTGCACACTATATGTCTGCAGACATATAGGCTTGCCTCACTGGGCCACTGGCAGGAGTTTACCATGTCAGCACGGCTGTGGTGAAAATAGGCATTATTCATGCATGACAAAGCAACCTACAATAACTTCCACTTTATAATTCTCTGGAAGAGACTTAAAGGTGATGTTCTATTTATGCAAAGATGATGGAATCAAACAAAAGTAATGAAAATAACAGAATAACCTAAATATTTGAGCACTAAGAAATATAAATTAATACTGAGTCAGGGTCATACACTTCACATGTATTTCTTACAACAATCTTATTTTAGAAATGGGTGGCCTGAGGTTTAGAATACTTAAGAAATTCATTACTATGTAGCAGAGTTGAATGTGAGCCCAGACACATGTCCACATACCTTCTGTACTTTAAGAGGGAACACCTACTCTCAATGGAAACATCTTCTAAATATTTCACTCTTATTTTGTAATATTAATGATTATTTTCCAGGCTAAACAGAAAAAATATAAAAAATCATGAACACTGTAGAAGTATGATGATTATACAAAACAATCATTGAATTATAGAAATTATACAATGGAAGAGATTTTTGAAGTTATTTGATGGAATCTGGTTGCTTTATAAGGAGCTTTTAAAATTGAAATTGTTCTTGGTACAGAACTTCAATGGGAAATATTAAAACATGAATCAGGTCAAAAGTAATGAGTCCAGATACTTTTCTACCTTTGAATACTCAAATATTTTCTCTTTGCAAATGGAAAATTCTACATCACTTACAGAAATTCATAGCCAGGTGTGGTTTCCTATGCCTATAAATCCAAGCACCCTGGGAGGCCAAAACACAATGCCAAGTTCAAGAATTGCCTGGGCAACATAGGGACTTATCCAGACCCTGGCTCAATATAACAAGAAAGAGTGTATAAATGCATCTCAATGTGGAGGCCCTGGGTGCACTCTCCAGGACCACACACACATACAAGAGTCTTGCAGGTGATCTGCACACCAATTTTCTAACTGATGTATGATTTCCTTGCAGAGCTACTGTCTGTATAATTCCATCTCCCTTAACCACAGAAACTACTTCTTAAACCACTAATAACTTTTGTATTTCTTTTGAAACAATTTTCTAGTTCTTTGTTCAAGTACACCAATGTAGACACAACCAAGTTACCATATTTGATCCTAGCTAAAAGGCTAAAAAGAGGTAGAAACAACTAATTTAAAGAATAACTTCCCTTTTAGAAAAAATTGCTTTTTAATATTAAATTATACATACATATAATTTTCCCTAACATTATCAGATACATTGAACTCTGGTTTCAGTTCATAATCTCAACACAATTTCAGTCAATTCTTGCTGGCCCAGTAGTAATATGGCAAATATACAAAAACCAAGAAAGGAGAACATGGGTTTACTATTCTAATCCTACATATGTTTATTCTGGCTGATTATCTTTCTCACTACAGAAACAGTTAACTGTTGTTTGTAGTTTTAGCTTGTAATCTGTTACTAACAACACAATTTTCTTCACACAAATTTATGAGCACTAGTTACTACTTAAGCTTTTTTTGGGGGGGGGATTAATATGTTTCTGCCATCCTTATTGATTTTCCTTATTAACTTTACTGGTAAAAGGACATTTGTCTAATTTGCCAAAACTTTTTCATATTGGTTTATTGTGCCAGTAATTTTCATTCTGAATTTTCCTTAGACACTCAATCATTTGATTTATTGTTCAAAAGAAGTTAAAACTCATGCAGTTCTGTCAGATGTCGATAAAATCCAACACAGAAAGTTTTTCTATTTATCATGAGTTCCAACATACAGACAAACTTCAGTAGACATTTGAAAAATAAGGAGAAAAGGGTAATAACATCGGACACAAGGACTAACCCCAACTTCTCTCACACCGGAACTCAGCAGACCCCACCTTTCAGTTTGCTTGCAAGTTCCCCAAATTGGATAGTGGGGGCTAGAATATGTCCTGTTGGCTTTCATAATGATAGCCTGGAGGCCACCAGATCCAGAGAAGACAGAAACCATGGGGTTTGTCTGTGAGGTTAGGTTCCAGATTTTGGCTTTCTTTGGGAAATGGCTAGGTCCTTGGAAGATCGTTCAGTCAGCACATTGGGTTTTTCCTAAAATGCAGGAAGCAAGTTAAGAAAGCAAACCCATTTCTTTCTTATTCAGCTGGAACCCTATAGATAACAGTTCAACATTATTTAATTCTCAGTGGCCCAGCGAGGATTACACGGTAGGGGAAAGAGGAAAATGACTCCGCTATTACTTGGTGAAAGCTGTGAGGCATGGAGGGTGTCTGGAGGACTTGTTCCTTATCCTTCTCTCTTCCCTGTGTCACTCACCCTGACTCTTAATCCAGCACTACCCACTTGTGCTGTTCTTCAGGGGAATGACTTCTTTCCCTACATGCTAGACTTCCTCCAAAGGTACATACGCACTAAAGTTGACTGATCTCTTGTGTGTACCAGTGATTCAGATTTTTTCCTTTGTGAATCTGGTTTTCCTTCAACCTGTCTCCTAAAACTATGTTATCTGAGTATTAACTATAATTTCCACATAGAAAAAAATGATATGCATTCAGCATAAGAAGATTGAACTTTGAGAGACTTTGCTATTCTCGTAGAACTCAGATTCATTTTATGAGATTTGAAGCAATTTCTTAGTAAGAAGCAAAATAATCTCTAGTGTAGTTATAATGTTATAGATGAGACATCTCTTTGTTCTCTTTCAAAAAGATGAACATTGCATCCACTTAAGCTGAAATACAATTAAAATTTTACTTACAGCTGATTTTAAATCTTGAATATTTTACACTATGAATAATACAAATGTCCATTTTAGTCCAATAAACTTTGATTAAATGCCACCATGTGGAGTCACTGTACTATCCAAGAACTGCTAAAGACCATTAAGAATATACATTGAAAGACACTTGAGAGGTAGTCTTGTGGGACATGATGATATATGTTAAGTTGGTTCAGTCTCCCTTCTCTCTCTCGCTACAGATGTATATTTGGTTCTCAGCAAGTACTGTAGTAGCAAAAGATTATAAATATTCTCAGATATCTTCTGAGAATTTTTACTTGATACTTTTCTGATTTTGCTATTGCCTAGAATTATCTACATAAGTATTAAAAATAAAATGCAATTCTCTGATGTATTTACTGTTTTGCATCGCTTTGTATGGCTTATCTTCCTCTGTGCTAACTACTACTTGTGGGTCTCCATTTCTTGACAGGTGAAGCAAGTATTTAAAATCCACTTATGAGAGAAGTCTCTTCCCTCCTCTGGCCATATTCACACAGGCACAATGCTGACTCATTAAGCAAAATTACACGCAGATACTTTAGAATTAGAGGCCAAATTAACTGCCCTGTCCAAACAACTCACTCAGTGCTCAGAAACAGAAAGCCAAAGCTTTCTGTGGGAGTGACAGGGAGGCCTTCATCAAGCCCTCAACTCTTTTTATTTTGTCTCTGAGTAGAAATTGGTCTCCATCTCCCATGGAACCTCAGGCCTATTTGCTAACAGTCTAGTTATTCCTTCATAGACCTATTTGAACTTCTTCCTATTCAAAGGTTTGGTTATTTGTTCACCCCTTTTAGATACTAGAAGCTATACAACTAACATGTTTTGGGAAAATAATATCTGTACATTCTTTAAGTAACCCTAAATTGATCATTCATTTCCTTCAAAACTGACAGAAGATAAGGGCCTTATTAAGGTGCTTATAAAGGGTCTTAGAAATGAAAAACTCTGGGATCAGTAATAGTTTTAGCCTTAGTATTTAAAAGGCACAAAAAGAGTCAACCTAGTCAACAATTTTAACAATAAAATATTTTAAGGAATAGCAATAAACTGCAGAAAACTGTAGTGTAAATTATAGTAAATAAACATAAATACAATAAATAATTATTTTTCTTAAAGAGAGCTGTGTCTCATTTATACAATAAAACCAAATCACTCTTAAAGATTTCATATAGCTTACTTTTTATTAATAGTGCCCAGATGTCAGGTGCTTTGATCCTGCAAGTTAGGTCTCATTTCTACTTCATAATTGAGAAAATGGAAGCGCCGAGGAATTAACTAAATCTCCAGTCTCATAACTTGTCATTTGTTCAGAATGGAGATTATACTGGTGCTACTACACAATTTCACCTGTGCAAAATATGAAGCATCAAAAGGTTCAGAGTCTTGGCAACAGTCATACCAATAGTTATTAGCTCAAAACCAGAAAACACTAGGATGAAATATCAATTCAGAGGGTGACTTCCATATTCATGAAAGTAAAGCATGAAGAATATAAATATAAATATACCACGTACAGGCTTTACTTTCCTAAACCTTTTATTTTAATCCAAATTTTGTATATTTCTTTAAACTATAGGATCTCATTAAGATCTATATAGCTTCATAATGATAAAACCTTCATTACAGGCAGTAGTTCCTGCTTACTGTCGGAAAGCCTCCTAGCAAATCTTTGGTGTAGAAACTCTCGATTTAACCTGAATATCAATTCAAAATTTCATTAAATTCAAGGTGCTTTTGTTTATAGAATCCTGAAGCATATCTGACCAAAATATTGTGATCATTTGTGGAATAAATAATTCCTTCTTGGATATTTACATCATAATCCTACATGCGTAAGATTTTTGCACTGTATGAATTCTGTCTCATTAACTCTGTATCTTACCAGACCTCCTGATTTAAAAAAAATCACTAAAATCTAAGTCATCCATAGTTTGGGGGAACACAATAATTACAATAATGATTAGAGATTAAAGCATTCAGCTGTCCGAGTGCTTAACAATGCCAGGGGTAGGCGGCTAGCTGCAGCACGTACACACGACGTGATTACACGCTGCGTTATTTTGTCTTCCCAGAACCCTGTTAGTGATTATACGAAAATTTCAGGGTTGGGGAAAGATTTTAATCTTCACAAAAAAATGTGTTGTGATCAAAGTTATATTGGCATAGAAAAGCATAAAATGAAGCATCATGAACACAAGCCAGTCATTTGCTACAGTTTTTGCATTTAAGTGCACTACTAGTTTTTGGATAATTTTCTAAAATATTCTAGCACCAGAGAAAATAAGCAAAATATTCAAAAATTAAAAGTAAGATTGTTATCTCAATCATTTCCATATGCTAGATAAAGAAAGGATCACAGATATGAAAGGATTGCAGAATCTTGGTAATGAATTTGGAAAATTAAATAGCAATGTTAATACAACTGTATGCTACACCAGGTTAAGGCATCAGGGTTTGACTATAAAGCTTCTTCTAGAAAATGAAAAGCCACTTTTTCAACCAAAAGGTTTTCCTTTTTCACTAATTGAAATAATTGTCTTAAAGAAACAAGGAGTTAAAGTTTGTATTTGTTATCAAAATTATGATTTTGTGACATACTCGTGTGGGTCTACTTGTTTTCTGCCCAACAACTCTGATGATTAAATTAAACCATATGCCAACAATATTGGGATTTCCACCAAAGTTACATACACAACAATAAGCAAAATGCAGAATGAAAAATTGTATCAATTCTGAGTACTTTTTATAAGTAAATACTAGCACTTCCTGCGAGGATTTTATCTTGTTCTAGAAAAATGTAAGAGGTTGAAAGTCAATTTGATAACTTTTTTCATTTTCTCCTTTAGTTTATGGCAAATAAATGTTAAACAATTATGAATAAGCGCTGAATTTCAGTGAGTTGGCGTTCTTTCCTTTTCTTCTGATCAGAGGCTTGGTTTTCCTAAGTGTATGTGACGGTGGTCAGGAGACCACTTGAAAGCACCTTGGAGTACTGACCCTTGGGCGTTTGCTGGGCCATCGACACTGTACGCTGTACACAGACTTGGAGGGCTTGAATAGTTCCAGAAATTGATGTTGACTTTTGTTCTTTAAAGATCTGGAAATATTTTACCTCACTTAGGTTGGTTTTTAATTTCAACTAGATAAAAATATTTCCATAGCCATTAACTTTTGCCCCTATGATGTACAACTGTACAGATTGGAACGTTCTGAGGAGAAGGGTTTCATCTTGCCAACTAGGAACTCTGCTAAGAAGTTTCTGTTTCTCAACAGATGCTTCTTGCTCTTAGTGCCAAAGTTTACTGTGTAATTACGAAGCAAACAAAGACAACTCATAGGTGAAAGATTGCTTATCCATTAATAAGAATGTCAGCACTAATTTAGGTGTGGAGTCGCTGAATTCTTCCCTTGGATGTCTCCATCACAAGCAAGTAGGGAGAGATGACTTGGCTTATTTAGACAGATAAATTGTGTTAGTCTCAATAAAAAAGCTGCTGAAAAATGACAGTTCATTACATTTGTGACTCTGCACAGAAATATGATCCACAGTATGACAAATAAGCTTCTATAAATTTGTTAACTATTTAAAATAAAGTAACCTAATCATTGTCCTATTAAAAATGTTCTTTACCCTTTAAACTGAAACCAAGCTTGCAACTATTTAAAATAAATGTTTTTAAGGAAAGTGATTTCATTAGCAAATCTATAATATTTTGCATGTCATCCACAATGGATTTTAATTTAATAACTATTTTTAAAAGAGTTATACCATTGTAAAGTGGCATCAAATTTGAAAATATAGCAAAAGGCTTGTTTTGAAAGGGATAACTAATGTATTTCTGTTTCATTTACATAGAAAACAAGAAGCGAATTTCTAGGCTAGATAAAAGGAACAATTAAAAAGTTTTTAAATGTTATATAAATTTATGACTGAGGAATAATTATGTACCTCAAGTGAAACAATTTTCAACTAAATCTTCACTGTTTAATAAGTCACAATTCCAGAATTAAACTAATTCTGGTTATAAAACATAAAAAAACTTATAAACCTGTCACAATGATATATATATATTGAGTGGAGGTTAAAAAAACACTAGAAGATATATTCTAAGGAAAAGCATGTAAAGGAATTTTAAAAATTGATCTATTGCAACCATAGACAGTGATTAACACTCTTTCCACCTGGCGATACTAGGATCTAGAGGAACATAATATGCTATTCAAGATTCAGTCTGAAAACAGAGACGCAATGTGGTGCAGTCAAGCCAGCCCCTTGTTCTTCACCATCCCATCAAGCATTCCAGTATGATTATTTCTATCAACTTTTTGGTTTGCCTCGACATCTTTTTTCATAGGGCAGGGACATATCCAAGAATTATAGAGGAAAGTACTTTTCGAATGTTTCAAGGGTATTTTATACTTTAAGAATATATCTTCAGCCTGCAGAGGATTTTGAGACCACCAGATAATAATTATATGGACATTAAAGACTGCTGGATGAACTTAATACTCTGTTTTAAGTACTTTCTTCCTTATCAAGCTTAGTACATATATAATTGAAATACTTCTTATCTCAGCTCATAGCTAATTCTCCTGGAACTGAAATGGCAGTAATGTAAATACAATAAATACTTCAATATCTGGGGCCCATGTTAATCCAACATGAGCCAAATTAATCTAAATTATAAGAGGGTGGCATTGAAATAAATAGATTTAGTAGAACTTGACAAAAGAGCATAGTAAAAGAACCTATCACTCAGAAGCAAAGACACCTAAAGGTGGAAAAATCCAGCAAGCCACAAATCTTACATTTTTTACCTCTAATAGCCCTTTGGCATCTACTTATATCACTGTTTAAAACTCATATTTCATATTTAACATGAAATATTTCAGTAAAAAGATACCAAAAATATGAAGTCCATAGAAATGTAGAGCTTCTGGAATCACAGATTTCCTAAAAAAAATAAAGATTTTTTTTGTCACCAGAGAGGAAGTATACGCCATGTAAGTGCAGCATCACTGGCTTAAAACATGTTTAGAACTTCACAGGTAATAGAATGCATTTTTACAGAGCCATTTCTTTGTGATTAGAGATTTCCAAATTCCTACACACACAACCACCGTGTGGCACCAGTTAAAATGATGCCAGTACTTACCATCTGAATGAAGAAATGGCTTTCAGTGCAGACACAACATTCTTTCCTAACCTTGTCACAAAGCAAATCCAAGTTAAATTGAATTATATACAAATAATTGAGATTTCTGATTTATGGACTTCAAACTGCCTCCTTGTCCTAAGGAATTCTCCACCATATTTATTCTGCCTACACTGTAGATTGTGTCTTCAGAGGCTGACTCATTCTATGTTCAGCTCATGCAGTATATCATTATCTTGCCCACAGACAAAATACACATTGAAGTCGGATGAGAATGCCCACTGACTCGAGAATCTTGAGAAAGGGATAGGAATTGTGTTTTAAATGGCATATCCACTAAGGGAAATAGTGCAGCTAGGGTGAACTCTTTCCCTATGCAAGAATTGAGTTGAAAATACAAACAAAGAAACAAAAATCACAATATTTGCCTGCAATGTATTTCTCTTTGTAATTCATTTTAGGAAGTATTTTTCACAAAATTGGTATAATGTACCAATCAACTTCATACACTGCTCTAACACCTTCATTAATAATGTAAGTTACTTCTCCATTTACTACAACCTGATCACATTATATTATTTTTTTTTAATTTGGAAACTACTTATACATATTGTCTAATTAGCTTCACTCTGAACAAAGAAATAACCTGGTTATAAAATGTTATAATTAACATGAAAATGAACAATAGAGACCTTTCTGGTTCAACATTCACACTTTTTACTTCCAGACAGGTGTTCTGAATACGTGAAAACATTCCAGGCAGATGGCTCCATATATTCTGCACACTATAATGTCAAGATTTTGCCCCTCATTATAACATTCTGAATGTTATCAGTGCTGCCTCTGCTATCTAAATTTAAAAGGTATTTTAGGCTTTAGAAAGATAATGCGTAGTGTTTGTCTTAAAGTTAAGAGGATAAAACAGTCCAAATATTCTCTCAAGTTCAACCAAAACTTCTTGCTTCACTTAGTTGCCACAATTCTAGAACAAGATTTCAATGTTGTGAAAGAAAATGACATAACTCACAAACCAGAAATTTTTTTAAAAAGTGTCAGTTACTTTATTCCCAGAAGAGAGTATAAGCTTTGAACCATCTGCTGGAATAATTTTACTTTTTATCAATTTGAAATTATTTATGTATTTCTCACTGACTCTGCAGCTACTATTAAAATTAGTACGCATGCAGGAACTCTCCCGTGGTCTCTCCTTTAAGTTTTGGGAAGGTCAAATTATTGAGTCCTCTTTCCAAGAACTAGTGAAGAGGTTTATGGAAACACATATCTAGCTACTCATGTATAATTCTCTAGCTAAAATCAATTGATTATTTTCACACAATATTAGGACCTAATGAAAATCACCACACCCAGAAGTCAGTCTTTACCTTTTCAAATATCCTTCTCCAGGATCCATAACCACACATTGAACTGTCTTTCCTCATCCTTTTATTGCTGAGTTAGTGCTGGTTCTTTCTTTGAACAACATTAAAAATAGACTGCACAGAACTCCCCAGCGAAGAATGCCCTACCGGGGCTAATGCCACAGTTCTCAAGGTAACCACACTCATTTGGGATCTGAGAGAGAAAGTCACTAGGAGATCAGCAATTTGCAAATCTAATAGCACACGAAAAGCTGTCTGGGTCTAAGCTGAATGTTGTAAGAGAGAAATAAGCATATAGTGAAATGAGCTCTCTGAGAAGCTGAAAGTCAATTCCTGGAGCTATGTAAGTTTCTTTAAATATGCCTCACCCAAACAAAGTACTCTACTAAATAAGTATCCATCTAGAGTAACTGAACTGTTTTAATTTCCAAATTAAATAAATCATGCTCAGAGGTGACAAATTAATGCATATATCCATAGCATTCTAAATGTCTTTAAAATTTCACTGAAGCCGAATCATAATAGTATTGATAAACAAAGAGAGTAACCGATTACACTTTTGCATCTTTTGTGAGCAATAGGTGCATTCCTCAAAGAACACATCTGAACTCTCTCTCCAGAAAATTTAAAAATATTCTGTTAGAATGATAAAAAGTAAAGACATGTAAAAACAAAGAAATATAGAAGTAAACACCCAAAAATACATACCTTGGAGACCCACAGAACCTGAAAAGAATGCATACATACTTTCTTACACATAATCCCACATTAGTAATGCAGCAGAAGCGATTACTGTTAAAATAGATTATTCCACTATTTGCACAAAATATAGCTAGACCTCCTGCCTTCCAAATTCTGTTCATCAAGAAAATAACAACAGATAAAATATTATGAAGACATGCAAACCTTGGGAACATGCAAACATACTGGATCAAAGGAGTAGGTGTGTTTCTTTAAATGTGTATTAAAGGTTTTCTTTTACCAAAATATAAACAATGATTTTTCTGTCATTTCTATTTTATTTACTCTAAATAATCACTCTATTTTTGATGCCCCAAGCAGATGAATACAATTTTATACAGATTCATTTCAACTTTGGTAATATCACTCTTTGGAAAAGCTAAAATATTGTACCAATAGACTTAAAACAGACAATAAAATTAATATCTATACTAAATATATTCTCATGAAAGCAATTTCTACACATATCATATATTTTCTTTAGCTTCCTATTCCCATAACTTTCAATTTGCTCTTTCCTTTTTGCATTTGAACTTGCATGGTCTTTATCTGTATCTTCAGAAGGTGACCAAGTCCTGAAACTGAGGCTGATGATCCACGTACTTTATTTCTATGCACAAACACTGACTCAGTGTATTCCTCTTCAAAAGAAACTTTCTAAACACCTGTCTAGTTCAATTTAACAATGCAACAGGCTAGAAGAATGTAAAAATAAAACTCAAAATTCTTGTTCCTCAAACCTCTTGAGACCCAAGACTTCAGTCCTCTTAGAAAAACACATTTGATTGCAACTTTCTGCCACTCATCTAGCTCTTCTTCAGATTAAGAGCATTCCAAACTTTCTGTCAGGAAACCTACATAAATCACTGTAAACTTTGACACAAAAGCATTGTGTTTTTCAATTTAACTTCCAGTTTTTGCACTTCTGCCTGATTGGAGGGGGAAGGAAAACTACTCGTCCTTCTATAAAACAGAAAACGGTACATAGATCACAACATCAGCTTTCTACAAATACAATGAAAAAAAAATACAAGCGAAGAACAATTCAAAAGAAAAGCAAGATACATGGCAGAAACAAAGTAGGGAGAAAAATTCACAAGACATACAATGTTCACGTCAGAAAATCTGATTATTACCTTGACTGAACAGTGGCTATACCCCGAGCGTCTTGTTGCCTTGGTTGATTTGATTTGGTTTAGGCTTTTATTAATATTATTGTTTCTTAATGATTGATTTGGCTGAGTTGGTTTGGTTTGATTTTTGGCTTGTCTTTTTGTTGTTGCTTTTTTTTTTTTTTTTTTCCGATTGATTTAACTGCTATTAAAAGGACCTTTCTGCAGTGTAGGCTGGGGTCCCCGCACAGCTGTGGCAGCCAGGGCTGCAGCGGCTACCGAGGTGGCTTCGGCTCGCGTCCCCGCCGGCCCTGAGGCTAATCACTGGTCCGGACTCTCGCAGAGGGCACGGCTGCCGCCTCTGTCCCGCAGGTTGCAGACAGTCAAGGAGCCCCCGCCTCACGTCTGCTCCTCTGGAGAGTCTGCAGATCTGTCGGTCGGACCGTCTGTCTGTCAGTCTAGCAGCTCAGCGCCGGAATCTAGCTTTCTGCGCCCTGCTCGCCAAGCTCCCACTCTCGCTGGTTGGCAGTCCTTGCGTCAGTCTGTCCGCCCCGCCGAGTTCCTCCGCAGTCCACTCAGCAATGCAGGGTCTCTTCCCGTCTTCTGTGCCCGCAGCTTCTCTCCTACTCTGTGCCCCAGGCCACTTTCCTCGGTCAGAGGAGGGTGTCTGGAGGGAGGGCGCACATTTCTCTCTCTCTCTCTCTCTCTCTCTCTCTCTCTCTCTCTCTCTCTCTCCTCTCTCTCTCCTGCCTCTCACTCTCTCTCTCTCTCCCTGTCTCTGTCCACTCCCAGGAGGCAGGGCAGGGTAATCTGGCTGCTCCCACCTGTCCCTCGTTCGGCTCAGCCAGTGACACCTAGAATTAGCCAGCCTCGATGAGTCCCTTGGGACCACGTTCCCTGCCCGACCACCTTGGTCGTCTACCCTTCTCCCGTCCGTGTTCTCCCACTAGGCTGGCACTGCCATCGGGGGCGGTGCCCAGCTCCTCCCCGCAGCTCCGGATGCGTCCGGTCCCTGCCCGGGGGGTTGAGAGCACGGTAGGAGTTGCACGTGGCTCCACAGCTGCTGGAGCCAGAGATCCTGGTTTCCTGACCTGCCACACCCGAGAGGTGGCTACGGCTGGCTGACCGGTATTGTCCTGAGACTCTCTGCTCCTGGGCGCGGCCAGGCAAGTCTGAGTGCCCACACCTGCTCCGTGCGCCCGGCGCTAGCAGCACTACCGATTCCCCGGGCAGCTCCGCGCCAGCCCAAGGATAGAGACAAAGCGCACGAGCCACGCATGGGAGCATGAACATCATTAATCAGAGAGAAAACTGGCATTTTGCCCCCTGTCCCTTCACATAGCCTCCCCAGCCCAGCCAGAAGGCATGCGTTCCCTCCAGCCCCGGTGCCCAAGCCCTCAGGGTACCTCTCTCGTGGGTGAGTGTACTCCTGCAGATACTTGGCGAAGCCCTGCTCCGTTCCCTTCCCTAGGCGCTCACTTTCCTGGCCAACTCTGCGGAGAAAATCCCACAGTAATAACACCTCACCCCGCCCAAAGGAAGCCTTAGCCTCAGAGCTCTCGGAGATGCTCGGTTTCGGCTTTGAGTGAGACCAAAAGTCCCTCCCTGTGGGCGATTGCCCAGACCGCTGCCTACCTGAGCGCTGGTTGAGAATCACCCAGGTGCAGCGGAAACCAGGCAGGGGAGGGGGCAGGGTAGGGTCTGGGGCAGAGTTGACACCTGACGAAGTAAAAGCGTTGACATAACGATTATTTTGGAAATGTACTATTTTTTTATTAATCTGTAATTTTTATTTTCCATTGTCTCAGTCACACTACCAAAAATAAATAAATAAAAAATAAATAAATGCAGTGAATAGTGAAAGAGAGTGAATAAATTTCTGGACTACCACCCACTCCTCTTAAAAGACTGCACTGTAGGTCACCAGCCAAGATATACCACTCTAGTTATATGGCCCCCAGCTGTGAGCAAGGCATTTGGTTCTGGGCTGCTCTGCCAGGTTGTTATTAATGTTCAGCAAAATTATAGTTGTACACCCCTGCCTGGAATTGCCAGTGCTCATTGTGATGATATCCGGCAATTCAGTTTCTGAAATGTAGACATTGAATAACCGTGGATCTGGGGCACTGAACACCCCAGCCCAGAATAAACTGAAGTGAAAAATCAACTTCTACCACCTGCCATTAGTAACCTTGCAAATAGACAACAAATAACTAGCATAAACCACATTATGAAAATATCCACATCTTTTAAATTTTACTTATTGACACCCAATCATAAAGACAAACATTATTAACAGATTTATTAAGAGATGTGCCTTTCAGAGTCACAGAAAAAATGATTTCAATGTGGTCATGTTCATATATTCTAAAATATTGATTATGAATCTTAAATTATATGTGATGTTTTTAGAAAATTGCTATAAGGTAGAACAGATAACTTTACACTTGTCTTTCTGGATTGACAATTATCTTGCAACCATTAGAAATTTTCTTTCTTGGGGTTCAGTTGCTGCTGGCATAATGAATCTGTTGTGTAAGTTTTCATGCAAACCAAATCTATAAAAATCAGAATTGTTACCTTGATTTGTCTCCCCAACTTTTCTACTTAGTCACTCCCAAAAGCACTTAAGTATTTTCCAGACACATGGAATGTAAAGGAAAATTATTAAAATTGTTCCTGATTTACTTCACTTTTCTTTATCTCAAATTATGTCTTATAAAACTTACCTTTTTCAGTGGGAAGTTGTGTCAAGTTCTGTGTCACAAATCCATACAACTGAGAGCAAATGAATAAAGGATCAGTGTTGATTTCCCTTCTGGACAGGACCATACCTTATCACTTATTGGATGGAGGGATGGGTGATTTATTAACAGGAAACCATAGCCCCTAGTTAGGCACAGTCTTTCCACAACAAATGAGATTTTACTTGAAGAATTCACTAAAACAAATAAACAAAATGTGACTCAATCCTGTTAAGTAGATTAGAAATTATACCCATTGAATAGTTGTAGAGAGTAGTCAATCAGTATTCTGCTCCCAAACGCCAGTGATTATGTGGAAGAACAAAACAGAATGTTTCCACATCTTAACAGTGTATAGGCAAATCTGATGACAAAAATTAATACAGTACCTCACGAATTTTAATCATTTTTGGGGAAAAAGGAAACATTCCAAAGGAGAATGATGTTAATTTTCTTCAATTAACTTTTCTACCTTTTCTCATAATATTTTGTCAACCTACTAGGAACTGGAGAAGGCTAGAGTTTATTTGAGGCCATGTAGATAATTAACATTTGGCTATCCAATTTTAAAATGTCTTGTCCCAACGTGGGACTGAAATATACTCTGGGGAATACAAAGCAGGCAGTGAGCAATACATTACCCTTCGAGGCATTAGAAAGTGTTTGTATTTCCTTAAACAACTGAAACACTTGCCATCCTTTAAGGCCTGTGGCCTGACACAAATTTACTAAAACTGTTGTCTTCCTATTGGAGCATTAAGTGCCAGATTCATGATGTCAGTTGCAGATGGTGAACCAAATGTACTCTAACATTAGGAATGGGAGGTGGGGAAAGGGGAACTTTAGCAGGGGAAAAAAAAGGTACTGTTATTCTTGATCTGAAGATTTTGAGTTTATCTGGTGTCTTGTTTGAAATAGAAGGGGATGCAGTAACCAGGTAACCCCCAGCTTGGGGAGTTGAGCTCACCTACACACTGGCAAACACATAAGATTGTTGACAAGCTCCCTTAAACACATATTCCCTGAAGACGCTAAATTAGGGCCTTTTAATGAAGCTTCCAAATTGGATTTTCAAAATAAGGCAAATTGCTAGAATAGCCCAGCTACCTTTATAAGCACCTTTACAGCTGAAGCGAGAAGTAGAATTTCCATGCTGTTGAACTTCGATCATTCCTCAACAAATAGGCTGGGAGGAACTCCTCTTTTGGGCATATTCCTCCACCACAATAAAGGCCTACAAATTCCCCAGAGAGATATCTTATTTGCCCTTTTTCCAACAAAACTATCTAGGGTCTATTAAATACCAGTTTTGTGCTTAAAGCTCTACAAATACACCGGGTACAGAAAGGCAAAGGAAGAACATAGGAGAAAAAAAAAAATCAAGATTAACATTTCAGCCAGAAAAGTTGAGAGCCCCATTCTTATTTTGTGCTAAGCCAAAATAACTCCAAAACACATTTCAGAACATCAACAAAGAATGTTACATCACGTATGCATCTGAGCATGAAGAAATGTCACGATCAAAAACAAAGAAGACTTGGGAGACTAGAAACCAAATGTTCTGATGGCACAGATCCCTCGGTGGCAGATATGTCTCCTCTGAAGTAATCTGTGTACTGTACAAAAAATTATTTTCATGAACTCTTGCATTTCTCACAGGCAGATACTGACCTGCATGGGCAGGATGTAATGATTTTCTGCAAATGCAAGGAAAGAGTTTCCTTCCTCAGTCTTAGACTGAGTGTTTCATACTTTCATTGAAGTGCATCTGAAACAGAGAGACAATAAAAGGAAAAGGAAGAAATAGCTTAAAAAAAAAAGAGGTTTAAGAAACCTGTCACTGAAAGATCTGAACAACAAAACACAACAGAGACTGCCAATTAAGTTGTGTATTTCTTTTCATCATCTCCTGGGCTAGGTGTTCATCCTTAGTATTGAGAGTTTTCCACTGCCAGCCTCCACAGCACCGTGCTACTCCCGCTGTGCCCACGTCCTGTGATACTGAGGTCTCTACTGCAGTCGAGGTGGGTGAGGCAGGCAGTAGAGCTCAAGTGCTGGGATGCTTACCAGCTGCAGAGCAGGGGCACTGGCAGGACGCCCAGCAATGGGCATCTCTAGCTGGCCTGTGGTACCACACTCCAAGGACCACTTCTGCATGAAGTAGTCACAATCCCCCGTGGAACTCCCAGCAGGTATTTTTGAATTTTAAAAACCAGCCAAAACTTGAGAGTAGAAATGAAACCGAAATACTAAGAAATGTGTTGGGAAGTGTTACTCCACTGCGGCACAAGAATGAAGCACAACATAATGTAACATGCGCCAGACCACTGTCTGTGGTCCTGCTCTCTTACTCCCAGTTCCTGAGACTGCATTTTCCTCTGGAATGCACATTGCTCTACTGTTTTTCACACAAAGGTGCAGAAGGACCACTATGTTATTCCGAACTGGAAATAACATAGTTTCTGCACCAAGAAATGATAATATTAAAGTCTATCAATAAGCTGTTTGAACAAAATAGCTTCACATTATCTTTAAGAAGATACAGACATCTACATTTTAACTATTCTCCATTCCTTATAATGAAGTGTGTATGTGTGTGTGTGTGTGTGTGTGTGTGTGTGTGTGTGTGAATTTGTGATAGGTAACGGTGAGGGTGTGCAATTAATATTTAACTTGGAAACCCACCTTTAGGCCATTATCTAATGCCTAAAGAACAATCTGAATAAATACGCAACTTTTTCTTCATCTCTACTTTTTAAAGTTTCTTTTTATCTTTTTGAAGTAAATATACATTTACAAAATTGTATAGAGATATATGGGGAAAAGGAAGGATATCAACATAAAGAAGGAACAAAATAAAAATCTCCCAAAATACTACCACCCAAACTGCCATCACTTTTGTGCTTAGCAAATCTCTATGCATACATATCCATAAATCCATACATATATTAGTATATATGGATTATAGAATACGTGTTACTTTGTAATCAGTTTCCCTTTGTTGAAATCTACTTTAATTTTAGAAGAAGTCATAGAGGCTTTTATATGACTTCAAGTATATCAATATAGTAACAAGAGCATAGTAATTATTAAATCCAGATACAAGGTTCATAAATAAAAGCTATTAATAAAGCATAGTTTCTGATTTGGGAGGTTTTCCTTTAAGGGTAAATCTTAAATTTTAAGTTCTTCATTCAAAGAATAGTCTATTTTTACTTCTTGGTATAACAGCAGATTTAAAGATGTATCATTTTCAAAGTATATTTTATTGCTTACTAGTCTTGACTAAAGAATTGACTGACCTTTGCCTTCCTGGGATAAATTATACAGATTCAATCAAGCATACCAGTAAAAACCATTTGAAATATACATTTTGTGTATTTTATCAATGACCTATTTTAAATTAAAAGACAACTTTTTTGAAAAGAGAACAAAATAAATTCTATGAGTTTCCAAATTATTCTTTTTAGAATTTTCCTTGGCACAAACCCTAGTTTCTTTTGTTTTTTTTTAAATAGGCTTAATATTTGAGCACACAGAAAGAACATTTTCAAGCTAAGAAGTTATAGTTTAGAAGAGTGAGGATTTGCCTTCTTTTACTCCAAAACTAAAGCAGAACTTTAGGTCAGGTAAGCTCCTATGTCATTTTTTAAATCCTCATTCTTCACTTTATCATTTTAGCCATACAGAGCCAAGAATATTGATTCAATTTTCGTTATCAGGTGTTTATTCTATAACTCCTAGGATGGGTGTACCTATACAGATATACAGAATACAATAAGAAAGTTTAGGTTTCAAAGGGAGAAAAAGAATCAGACATTTTAATTGGGCATTACAATTACCATTATTTGAGCAATTCATCACTGTTTTCACTTTGCTCCACGAAGCTGTAATCCAGGGCTGATCCCTGTTCACCTCTTTCTTTCTACATACTCAAGACCACCACACTCCTGGGCTCTCTGTGGTTAGGCAGAGGCACGTGACAAGCGTTCATCAATCAAACAAGTGCAGAACTGCTATGTAACACTTTCGCATAGAGGCAATGAAAACTCTGGAATTCTGCAGCACTCCTTGTCCTCTATCAAGGAAGGTCAAATTCCAGAGTCTGGTTACAGGAGAGTGGAGCCTCAGTGAGTCTGGGTCTCTATGATAGCTTGTGTCTAGGCCTCTAAGTGACTGTAGGGAGCTGACATCAACATTAACCTAATTAAAGATGTAAATTGAACAATAAAACAAATAATATGTCTAAAGCACTGAGATTTGGAGTTGCTTATTATCGCCACTCGTAGACTGTCCTTATGTATAATACTAGTTTAACACGTGGGAGTGAACCAAGGCTTGGAATTCAGGAGACCAGAATTTGGGTTTCTAATCTTCTGTGAAATCATTCTGAGATCTGGACATTAGAAATAAAATCATTTAAATTGTGACTTAGATTTCTGAAATGTGGTTTAGTAAATAAACTTTCACCTTATACAAAACTGTTCTAAGTACTAGTATTTTATAGTAAAGTTTGATGTCTATTCTTATACCTCTTGTTAATATTATTCTGTCTGTAGTTCCTACTTTAACTTTCCTCTTCCATTTAGATTCTAAGAATAACCTAGAAAATTTCATAAAATATCTTACTGGTGTTTTCACTGGAATTGTATTAAATTAAAAACTGAGTAGAGGAAGAATAGACACCATTTGCTATTATCTTTACAAATGTAAATTTATCAGTATCTCCTATTATTCAGTAGGTTGGTAAGTGACCTTTATTGTTATTTCTAATTATAGTCTTATTAACTTTAGAAATTATTTCATTGTGCCATCTTACCTGTTTTCATTCATATTGAAAAAAGTTTTGATATCACTTCTTTCAAAAGCTTTTAAAAATGCCATCTCTTTCATTAATTTGTACATTTTTATCTTTCTAATATTATAGGTTTTTCTCAATTATTTTATAGTCTCATATGGAGAAAATTTAGCTCATGAAATTGATATTTTTATTTCCTTATACAAAGTAAAACTATGTATCTCATAATTGTATATTTAGCTACCTAACATAGATTATTTTTCCATAATTTTATTGAGAAACAAATAGAAATGAGACAGTTTCAATAATTAACACATGGCATACATTCTTCGTAGGGGTTAATTGCAGTAAAAGATGCAGACTTGATATCCTATTTACAAACACCATTAGAACAAATCCCTCTATTCATTAAGAGAATGTAACTATATATCTATCCTAACCACTTTGAATACACAGATAAAAAATGGACATTCATCTGCATCCCCTTTTTGGATAAGTTCCATCATTAAATATTATAGGTGTGTAAACTCAGCAAAATATTCTAAAAGAGTTCAGTAGTCCATAATAGCATTGGGTCTTCCGCTTCACTGGCAATGTCAGAAATTGTTGACCTGAGTCCCCTACAGCTCAACATAAAAGCATGGCTTTATTTCTTATACTTTGTTTTTATACTTTCCTGATGGATTGTTAAGACCAAGGTAAAGCAGGACCTAGGTAACAAGAGTTGTAACTTTTGGGTCTGATAAGGTCAGTGAAATCCCCTCAGGATTTATCCTGAGATCCTGTACCTCAGATTGTAGAACCTTTGTCAGTGTCAGCCATGTGGATGAGTCACGGCCATTGCTTGGCGAATGTGCTCTCTGTGAAAGCCTGAGAGAATGTTTTCTCTCCATGTGACTCTCCTTAGGCGCACTGTACATCATCGATCACTTTCCTCTTTGGCCCCCATAATATCCTTGATCAGAAAATTTGGGACACTGCCGAGGTACATGAGGTTACAGTACAAGTTCTCATATGTCCTGAGACTTAAATGAATTTGGAAGGCTAGGGTCAAAATATTGGCTTTCCTTGCGACCCTCCTTTTTCTCTAATTTTGGTCTGCAATCTTAGGTTGTTAACCCTCCAGAAGAGAAGTTTATTCTTATTAACATACAACCTAGGCTGTTAAGCTTAACCTCACTATCTGTCTGCATATCAAACATCTTAGGCATATCATGGAACAGGTATTTTTCATCAAGTATTGATATGTTGAAATTTAAGTCCCTACAGAATATGATGAAAAAACATTTAAGTATTAGAATATATTTTTAAAAATAGACATAAAGAATTATATACTTCTTATGTTTACACATAAATCCAAAAATCTAACCATATACAACCTTGAAGCAGGACAGTCCCACAATATTCCTTTTCCTATCTCTTGCCTTCATTCACCACCCCCTTCTTTTTGAACAATCATCTACCCAAGAGACAGCACAGCAGCAACTGGCATGTCATGGCAAGCAGCCCATATTCAGAATACCAGAATGACAGGCACTTGAAGCATGAAACTACTAATACAGATTACTTCATCTTCAGTGAAGTTGCTTAGTTCACAGTTATCAGTATATATAGCCAGTCAGGGTGAAAATCTTTCCAATTAACTGCTATATTCAAAAATCTTCTGGACATTCTCAGGATCATTGCCTTACCCATCTTCTATATATAACTATATTGATTGTCACTATCATGATTTCTAATTCTTCTCCTTTCCCTCTGTTAATTAGTTAATCCTTCACTTCATGCATTACTTTACTTGTATTATACCTTTCTCTTTGTATTTCTTCTTTTGAGTTCTTATACTAGGGAAACTATATGATATTTACACATGTGAGTCTGGTTTATCTCACTTATGAGTATATGTTCAAGTGGCATCCACTTCAATATAAAGGGTTCGAGTTTATCATTCTTTATAGCTGAATAATACTCCATTCTGTAAAAATACTACATCTTTTTCAACCATTCCTCAGGTGATGGGCATCTTGGTTGTTTCCAAGATTTGACTATCACAAATTGTGCTACTATAAACATAGGCACACATATATCCCTATGATATGATGTTTTCAGATCCTCCAGGAAAATTCCCAGTAGAGGAATAGGTGCTTCAAATGGGATTTCCAGTCCAACTTTTCTATGGAGTCTCCACCCTGATTTCCATAACAGTTGTACCAGTCTACATTCCCACCAGCAGTGGAGAAGGGTTCCTTCTTCCCCAAAGCCTCTCAAACATTTGTTGTTGGGTGATTTCTATATGATAGCCATTCTTTCTGGGGTGAGATGATATCTCAGTGTTGTTTTAATTTGCATTTCGTGGGTGGCTAGGGATGTGGAGCATTTTTTTCATATATTTATTCACTTTTTTTAATTTCATCTTCTGAGAAGCATGTGTTAATCTTGGATGTTCCTTTCTGGATTGGGTCTTTAAATTTTGGGGCCCTAGTGTTTTTTAGTTCTTTATAAATTCTAGAGAGCAGACTTTTGTCTGAGTACTTATTTGTCATGATTTTTTCCAAATTTGTGGGTTGCCTTTTTACTTTGTTAGTAATTTCTTTGAACATGAAAAACTTCTCAGTAAGGTCCCAAATGTTAATTCTTTCAACTGTTTCCCATGTGATGTGATTTCTGTTCATGAACTCTTTGCCTGCCCCTATGTCTTCAAGAGTTCCTCCAACCTTCTTTTCCAGGAGATTTAGTGTCTCTGCTTTAATGTTTAGATATTTATTCCATTTTGACTTTAGTTTAGTGCATGGTGATAGACCTGGGTCAAGTATGAGTTTTCAGCATGTAGAGAGCCAGTTTTTCCAGCACCATTTGTTAAAGAGTCTGTCTTTCTACCAGTAAGTATGTTTGGCCCCTTTGTCAAAGATAAGGTGGCTGAGTGTGTTCATAGGGATTCATCATCTTCTAATCTATTCCACTGATCCTCAGTTCTATTTTGTTACCAGTACCATGTTTATTTTATCACCGTAGGCTTGTAGTATAATTTCAAGTCAGGAATTGTAATGCCTCCTG
>NW_004524647.1:5059181-5060535 GCF_000260255.1 Octodon degus
CCATTTGTGTCTCTCTGGGAAGATGTTCTGCTCCTGAATCAGCTGGGTGGGTCTTGCCTCCAGCCTCTTTGCAGGGAGTTCTGCTGAAGGGTTCCCTGCTGGGCCTGCAGCCTGTTTCCAATGAGGATCTGCAGGCCCAGGTTGTCTCACTCACTCTCCAGGCCTGCGCTCTGGGTCTGTTGAGGATCCTGAAAGCCCCAGGTCGTCTCTCTCACTCGCTGGGCCTGCGGTCTGGGTCTGTTGCCATTGTGTTTTCATAAATGGCTTTTCACAGATTGAAGTTGAGGCCATCTATTCCAATTTTCTGTAGCACTTTGAACATGAATGAGTGTTGGACTTTTAAAAATCCTTTTCTGCATCAATGGAGATGATCAAGTAGTTTTTGTTTTCACTCTATTGATATAGTGTATTACATTTATAGATTTTCGAATATTGAACCATCCTTGCATCTCTGGAATGAATCTTAACTGGTCATGGTATATGATCTTCTTGATGATTTGCTGTTTTCTATTTGCTAGAATTTTATTGAGGATTTTGGCTACTACGTTCATGAGGGAGATTGGCCTGTAGTTTTCTTTCTTAGATGCGTCTTTCCCTGCTTTTTCTGTAAGTATAATACTTGCCTTCAGGAATGATTTTGGCAGTAATGCTCCATTTTAAATTTCATGGAAGATATTGAAGGGTATAGGGACTACATCTTCTGTAAATTTCTTGTAGAATTCAGCTGTGAATCCATCCAGACCTGCACTTTTCTTTGTTGGTAGGTTTTTAATTACATCTTGTATTTCACTGGCTGTTATTGGACTACTGAGAGTGGTTATATCTTGTCGATTCAGTTGTGATAATTTGTACATTTCTAGGAATCTGTCCATTTCTTCTGTGTCTTCTATTCTGTGAGAGTAAAGATTCTCAAAATAGCTATTGATAATCTTCTGTATTTCCACTGGGTCTGTGGTAATTACACCCTTTTCATTTCTTATTGCTTGTATTTGAATTTTCCTTTCCTCTTTTTCATGTAGTTAGCTATGTGCTTATCGATTTTATTTAATTTTTCAAAAAACCAGCTTTTGCTTTGTTAATTCTTTGAATTGTTTTCTTCATTTCAATTGAATTAATTTCTGCTCTAGTCTTTATGATTTCTTCCTGTCTTTGAACTCTGGGTTTAGTTTCTAGCTGTTTAAGCTGCAGCATTAGGGTGGTTATTTGTTCCCATTCTGTTTTCCTAATGTGTGAGTTCACAGCTATGAATTTCCCTCTGAGAACTGCTTTCATCGTATCCCATAAATTACGCTAAGATATGCTGGAATTTTCATTGAATTGTAGATATTGTTGAATTTCTTGTTTAATTTCATCT
>NW_004524647.1:5061172-5061792 GCF_000260255.1 Octodon degus
TGCTTTTTTCTGAGGTGCTGGGGCATGTAGTATTGTTTTCCATTCTTTGACTTTCAGCTTATGAATGTCTTTATGACTTAAATGTGTTTCTTGTATACAGCATATTGTTGGATTTTCTTTCCTAATCCACTGTGCCAGTCTCTTTCTCTTAATTGGTGAATTGAGTCCATTTACATTGATGGTTAGAATTGAGATGTATTCAGTTATGATTGACATGTTATTTACCTGTTGTCATTTACTCCTTCTTCTTCTGTGTTTAATTTCTTGCCCTATTTAGTTGGTTGCTTCTGATCTCATTCATGGAGTTCTGATCATTTTGGTCCCTCTCTAGAATATCTTTCTGTAGCCTGTGAAGGGTTGGCTTTATCATCATGAAATTCTTTAGCTGTACTTTTTCATGAAAGTATTTCACTTCTCCATCGAACTTGAAAGAGAATTTCGCAGGATATAATAGTCTGGGCTGGAATTTTGTTCATATAGGACTTAAAATACTCTGCTCCATGCTCTTCTTGCCTTCATGGTTTGTAAGAAGTCGGCTGTAATTCTGATGGGTTTTCCTTTGAATGTGATCTGCTTCTTTTCTCTAGCGGCTTTCAGTAAATTATTCTTGTGCTGAATTT
>NW_004524647.1:5062972-5064856 GCF_000260255.1 Octodon degus
TCCTTCTCATTGTCATTTTGTGTAGCACTGTCTTCTGACCTTTGTTGTAGATCTTTGTTGCAGTTATAGCCTTAGCACCTACTGAAGTTCAGATGTAGATCTACAAAGTTTGGTTTTATCCAATTGTGCCTGGCTTGGGTCTGGCTTCTGTGCTCAATTCCTTCCTGTTGCTACCCTTGGTGGTGACCCTGTTGTGCCCCTGTGGCAAGATTTTCTGCTCCTGCACTAGCTGGGTGGTTCTGTCCCCTACACTTTCTGCAGGGATTGTGACTGAAGGGTTTCACCCCAGGCTTGTATGCCAGTCCTGAGGTGAGTCTGGTGGGGACAAGGTGGAGTAGGGGGGAGAGGCAGCTCTCCCACACACTCACTGGGCCTGGACTAGGACTGGATCTGGTGGTTCCCAGAATGCGACAGAAATTCCTACTCACTGGGTGGGGTGTTGAGTGTTACTACGGAGTGATGGGGGGCGTCCCAAGATGGTGAAAGTGGGTGTCACTCACGCTGTGCCTGG
Organism: Octodon degus; assembly: GCF_000260255.1. Taxonomy (NCBI): domain Eukaryota; kingdom Metazoa; phylum Chordata; class Mammalia; order Rodentia; family Octodontidae; genus Octodon; species Octodon degus. The sequence continues at coordinate 5,063,484 of NW_004524647.1, forward strand.
GCTGGGACTAGTAGGTCCTGCCAGTGCAGGGTGGCTGGAAGCTCTCCCACACATTCACTGGGTCTGGGCTAAGACTGGGTCTGGTGGTCCCCGGAATGTGGCAGAAATTCTTACTCTGTGGTCAGGGTGGGGTAGGTCCTGCGGAGTGGTTGGCGGTGTCCCAAGTGGGTGGAAGAGGGTCTCACCCCTACTGCACCTTGACTGGGAGGAGTAGGTCCCTCCTGCACAGGTTAGGCGGAAGCTCTCCCACCCTAACATAGATTTTACCATCAGAGCTTTCTTACTATTTGGTTCATATTGTATTCTCACTACAAATTATCTTCATTGCATGGACTATTTAGGAGACATTTTTACTGTTTACATTTCATTAATAACCTAATCTTACTTTGTGAGAGAGTATTGCCTTTTTATTATGAAATGTTAACTTTGTTTCATTTTAGTCAATGATTTTGATTTATCTAGATATCTTTTGGCTTTTTTCTCTTTCTTTCTTTCTTTCTTTCTTTCTTTCTTTCTTTCTTTCTTTCTTTCTTTCTTTCTTTCTTTCTTTTTTTTTGTTTTTGGAACTGGGGATTGAACTCATGCCCCTGCTCTTGCCAGTGAAGTGCTTATTCCTTAGAGCCATCTCCCTGGCCCTTTTCTGGCTTTTGTGATATGAACAATTTCACGTATAGGTCCATGTGCTCTGGAAACAGTGCATTGTTCTCTTGGTACAGAGTTCTAAGTAAATGTACTAGTTTGATATGATAAATTAAACTGCCTACAATATTTATTTTATTACCATATCAATTGTGTTAGCCCAAATCCACCTGTCTCTAAGAGAACTATGTTGATCTTTTAACCATATTTGTAATATGGTTACAGCTTTTTAATTTTTTTTTCTGGAAGTGATTATAACTTTTTGCTTTTTTCCATACTGATAAGGTGGTTTTAGACAGCTTACAAATTACCAGTAGTATGTTTTTGATAGTTTGTCTTTTTTCAGTAATTAACCATGGTTTAATAATTATCAGCACTTGATTTAGGTTTTATTTTCTTAGGCAGTATAAACACTGGAATATTTCTTTTGTAGAATATGCTAACACAAATTATATTAGTTTTAAATTTTTGGTATTGTAACTATATGTTCTATATGATAGTCATGCTTTATTTAAAAACAATAGAATTGTTTGTCTTTAAGTATATAATCAGTTTCATTTTCATTAATTCTACAAGAAAATTTATCACTTAGAGCCATGATATAACTCAATGGTGGAAGTGCCTGCTCTGGTAATGATAAACAAACAAACAAACAAACAAACAAACAAATAACCACTACAGGGTGTTCAGGGTCTCACTTGGTTGTCCCTTTAATGTGAGGTTTATCTTCTAGT
>NW_004524647.1:5069941-5073021 GCF_000260255.1 Octodon degus
TCATCTGTGACCCATTGGTTGCTGAGTAGGGTGTCATTTAATTTCCATGTATTGAAAGTTTTTTTCTGGTTTCTTTTGTCATTTATTTCCAGTTTCATTGATTGTGCTAAATTTTTAATATTTTATTTTTCTGGGAACATTAGGTGTTGGATTCAAATGTTCATAATTATTGATATATATTTGTGCATTTTATTCTTCCGAGTTTCTTCCCCTGGTACAGTCCTGTACCTTTTCTCCTCAAACTGACTGACAAAAACAGGAGGTGCACAGATGTGTGGATAGGTGAGTGTCAATGCAAGGATGACAGTTACGTTTCTCCAAACTGCTACCTTTGCAATTTGCACTGAGTTCCCTCTACTTTCAAAAGCTACTACTTCGGGAATTGAAATCTGTTTTACACTCCTTACTACTGTTTTTTTAATGTATTTGGTACAGGGTCTCAATATGCAGCTCAGACTCTTAGTGATCCTCCTGTCTCAGCCTCCCCAATGCTAGGATTATAGGCATAAGCCACCACGTCCAGTCTCTGTGTCCGGTTCAGTGCACCTGGAGGTGGGCCAGGGCAGCCTTTGGTGCTAGCAACTGAACCCTGGTTGCTGCGCTTGCCCAAGCAAATGCTTAGTCTGATGAGTTTTCTCTCGAACCCTCCTTTTTACTTTTTTTTTTTTTTTTTTTTTTTTTTTTTTTATTTTTTTTTTTTGGCAGAACTGGGGATTGAACTCAGGCATTCACACTTGCCAGGGAATTGCTTATTCTACTGAGCCATCTCCCCAGCCCCCTCCTTTTTACTTTTAAACAAAAGTCTTGGATGATTTCCTTAAGCTATTGTTTTCTTCAAAATATGCTTTCTTTCCCATAATTACTAAAGCACTAATGATAATCCTAATTCATATGTGCAGTTTTTTCATTTGTGTGGATTTAGACCACAAGAGTAGGCTTCAGCACATATTTACTATGCTATATTACAATAAATTGAATATATCTTTCTTCCCAAAACCAATAAGACCATAATAATATAGCCTTTCTTTTTTCTTTTTTTTTTGTTTATATTTTAGGACAGGGTCTACAGGGTTTTACTGCATAGATCAGACTAGTAGTGATCATCCTGTTTACAGCCTCCCAAGTGCTGGGATTACAGACATGCGCCACCACTCCCAGTCGCAATCACCATCTCAGTGCACCCTGGGGGCGAGGCCAGCAGGGCAGGCCTGGGTATCGAACTCCTTGCCCCTGTATCTGCCTAAGTAGGTGCTTTAATCCTCTGAGCTATTTGGCCATCCCATAAATTAATATAACCTATCAAGACATATTTTCATTTTCATTATTTGTTCTTGTAAAACAATTTGCCTCACTGGTCTATAACAACAATGCTAAAGGCAAAATTATTTATTTATTTATTTGCTTGTTTGTTTATACCAGGAATCAATCTCAGGACCTTGTGCTTGCCATACAGGTGCTGTAGCACTGAGCTACATCACCAACCCCTATATTTTTATATAAACATATAAAACAGCTAACATAATATATTGTATGTTTATGTTATAACATATTGATATCATATTGATAATTTTGCAGCAGATACCTTTGATATGTAACCTCATAACCAGCTTTACTTTTTCTCTCTTTATTTGTGTTAGTACTTATATGTGTATGTATGCATACTTAGGGCATATTGCATACATTCTATAGGATATATATGCTATTTGCCATATAATATATATTTACTGTGTATTATGTATATATACACATCCACTTTCATTAATTAATGTGGGAAGGTGTACAATACCTCATAATGTGTAATATAGATAATACATAATATGTAACATATATAAAATAGACTATATATACCTATATAAATACATACATACGTACATTAAGTCTTCTGTCAGTATACTTTGGTAAACATCAGTTTATTTTATCTAAATCCTTCTATATTGTGAAAATTTGTTTTCTTTTCTAGACTTAAATCTACCCAGAAGCAATATATGTTGCATTTAGCCTAATTAAAAATAACTTTAATGGAGTGATTAAACATTTTATCTGATGCTGCAATTTTCAGTTCTAGATCCCTTGTTTTATTATTTTTTCAGTGTCTTATCTTTTGAGATTTACTATCTTTTTACTAACTATAACTACCTTTTCATTTATTTCTTTTAATTTATGACAGCTTGGGCCAGCCAAATAGTTCAGTGGATTAAAGCACCTACAAGCAGGTGGAGGGGCTGGGGTTTCGATCCCTGGGCCTGCCATGCCAGCCCCGCCCCTAGGGCCTGCTGAGACAACGAAGTAGGCTGGGCATGGTGGTACAGCCTGTAATCCCAACTCTTGGGAAGCTGTAAACGGGTGAATCACTGTGAGTCCAATCTATTAGTGAGACCCTGAACACCCTGTAGACCCTGCCCTAAAATACAAAAATAAGAAAGAAAAAGAAAAAAGAAGAAAGAAAAATTTATTACAGCTACTTTAAAACAAAGTACTACAGTATTTGCCTGTGATATTCAAATATCTGGCTTGTTTTTTCATTACTACAAAAAGAAAGACAAATGCTTTCTATTAAGTTGAAAACTAGAATTGTATGAAGGTCAACTTCATGATTTTTTTTTTTCAAGTTAAGAACAAATAATGTTTTCTACACACTTTATATTAATGGATTTCTCAATGTACAATGATCATGTGGATGTTATGTCATGGGGAGTTTTTGTACTATCCCTTTCCTCTGAGTTGTTTTGATACGTCTTTTATCAAGCCCTAGTGTAGGCTAGTGCACACTCAATATTTAAATCAGCAGATGAGAGTGCTGTTTCTTTCCTGATTTCTGGACTTCTTGTCTTCAGCCCATGTCACACTTCATCAGCAATTAGGCCCAGAATTAGATGAGTTCATAGACACAATGTGGGTCTCGTCATGTCTGAATATTTCTCTTCTAAAAAAATTTTCCCTTATGTTCCAATTGTTTCTAAATTTATTAAGTCTGTGGGATTTTGAGAAGAGTTACAGTTTCCACAAAAGAATGACTATGATATGATGTTTTTCAGTTCTTTTTGGAAAATTCCCAGTAGGGAGATAGCTGGATTGAATGA
>NW_004524647.1:5073251-5083777 GCF_000260255.1 Octodon degus
ATTGTAACTGTCCTACTAACCTGTTTTGAAACTGTATCATTGCTATTTCTTTCTCAATAAAATTTATTTAAAAAAATAATAAAAATAAAATGAAAACAAAACAAAAAACCCAAAGGAATGACTGTTTGTTGTCCTCAGGATGCAAGGCATGGAAATGTTTGACTCACTTTACACTGATCCTGTGATTCCAGGATCAACACACTTCCAGAATCTGTGGCCTTTGCTTCCCAGGGCTAATGGCTATTATTTCATGGAGGCTTGTCTGGAAGAAGCTTCCTCAGCCAAGTGGCCACAGTGAAGGAATAAAGGAAGTTTGAGTAACAAAAGAAAAATAAAAGTATATACGTAGAAAACATTAGTTATGGGACTAGGAGAGATATCAACCCTAGGATTTTGTGGTTGTATCTTGTTGCCAAAAGCTATGTCTCATTACCATGTCTATATATAAAAGAGCCCAGGGATTTGTATAATACTCTTTCCACCTGTGTTTGTGTGTGTGTGTGTGTGTGTGTGTGTGTGTGTGTGTATGTGTGTATTTTAGGGAAGGGTCCACAGGGTGTTCAGGCTGGCCCTTCTTTCCACCTTCTGCAAACAAGACTTGTAGAAGAAAGTTGGAACTGGTACTATACAGGCCAACTTATCTGTCATTGTCTTCATTTTGATTTTTAAATTTATTATGTGCAATATAGATCCTATGAAATTTGAAAACTATGTTTTTCCACTGAAATATAAACTTGTTGGAGTCAACTAATTCTGACACACACACACACACACACACAATGTAAGATATATAGATGTACATAGGTATATATCTTGAATACATATTTATATGTATAATCAATGTATATATAATATATATGTATGTATAAAAATATTGTTAAAAATAGCAGAAAATCACCTTAGTAGCTCTCTGCCTTACATGATAGTAGAAACTCAATTCTCTGTTAGGTGTATATAAACAAAGAAAACATTTCTCGGGGATTTTTAAATGTTTTGTATGTCTTTCTGCTGAATCTATTTATTAATTCAGTGTAAATTAATAACTTGATCTTTATACTTGCAATAAAAGTGATTAAGACTATTTTTGTCTCCCGGGCTCAGCACTGAAGCTTGACACAGCAGGACCACCCTCTACCCTGGGCAGACAGGACTGGAAGAGTTCAACTTGAGAGACAGAGTTGGTCCTGCATAATACATCCCCATAAGACAAGACATTGAGGTTTGAATAAAAGAGTTTCTGTAAATGTTGGGTTTTCTAGAAATCAAGAATCTCTCTGTCAGGGCCAGGGAGATGGCTCAGTGGAATAAGTGCTTCCCTGGCAAGTGCAAAGGCCTGAGTTCAATCCCCGATTCTGGAAAAAAAAAAAAAAAGAATCTCTCTGTCGATTGATGTTGCAGTACTGAGCTGTACAAAATGGTAGCCATCAGCCACAGACAGCTGCAGAGCCCTAGAAATGTGTCTGTCACATGTGGCAAGCTGGGGAGGGGGACATCCAATAGAAGACAGACACTTGATTTTGAAGACTCACATAAAGAATAAAAACATTTTCATTAATATGTTTTATATTGATTTCATGTTGAAATGATAGCATTCTGTTTTTATTGGGTTAAATGAAAGATATTATGAAAATTAGCTTCACTGGTTTCTTTTTACTTGTTTTTATATGGCTATTAAAACAATTCAGAAGAAAAAAAAAAGACTATTTTTGTGTGCTCAGTAGTGAATCGCCAGAGTCCAATATATTAGGTTATTCAATCAAATGTAAAATATCTTTCAAATAATATTTAGTTGTCAAATTTCAAATTGTTTTAAAAATAAAATTGTTATTACACTGGTAATGTCATTCAGGCTTCTTATATTCTAATTGGTTGATAATTAATTAGCTTATATTAGTTGGTCTTCTAATCAACTTGTTTTCATTACTTGGTAGAAAGGAGATAAGTGAATTTAAATTTTAAAATGGAGGGAATATACATTTCCCATACTTTGCAGCACCCTTTTGCAAAGGCATGGGTTGGCTTGATCAAGGCTATCTAGAAACTTAAGGTAAAATCATGTTAGTATTAATTGATGTTGATTTATGGCCTGTCTTTCTCTGTCAGTCCTGTGCGACTAGAAGTAACAGGCCACAGCAGCAACACACTGGCACAGGACAATGCAGCAGCTTTGCAGCAGCCTCCTGTCAACTCTGTGCCCAAGGACCCCATATCCTGGTCATGACCATTGCTCACTGTGGACCTAAACCATCTGGATGTTTTGTTTCCCTTTGTCAGCAAAGGCACAAACTAATGGCCTGATCCTGTAGGATGCCAATGCCTGGGTAGAAATAAACAGCATGTGGTTTTATTTATTGGGTGCAGAGTCTCACTATACAGTTCTGACTTGTAGTGATTTTCCTGCCTCAGCATTCCTAGTGCGGGGATTATAGGAGTACTCCACCAATCCCCGTTTTGAGGATGGCAGAGTATGTGGTACTGGGGATCAAACCTGAGTCCTTGTACTTGTCAGGCAGGTATTTAGACCACCGAGCTATCTCCCTAGACCCCTCAGAGCACTTCTAATCAGGGTATGTAGTGTTACCCTGCCACAGTGACTGGGTGTGAGACAGAGATGGGAGTGAGTCCAAAGAGGGAAGGCTAGACATAGGCCACTTAGTACATGTAAGCTCTGGCTAGGATGGGTACAGGCATCGCCATGTATAGTAAGAAGCCAGGTGTGGCAAATATGGTTTTCAGTAGAGAATAGATCTTAAAGTGTTGAGATTAAATTCAACAGTTTGTTTGGACTGGTACTACACACCCTACATCCAGAGACCAGAGGGCTGATTAGGCTTCTCATTTTGAATCATAAGCAGAGACATGCCTCCTCTTGACCAATTGCCACAGACAAAAGAGTCTGTGGATCAAGGTGAGCACCTCATAAACTTACAGGCCTGAAAGATAGGCCAAAAAATGGTGATCTGTTGGATTCCAAGACTGAAGATCTTAGATAGAAATCACTCATTCAAAAACAGAGGAATTTCATTTTATACAGTTTCTCTCTCTCCTCTCTCTCTCTCGCTCTCGCTCTCACTCTCTGTCTGTCTCTCCCTCTCAGATTCCTCTTTTCATGTTATTAATCCTTTTTACACTTTAATAGGACACTATGCCTCACTTTCCTCTCCTCATTTGCCACTGACTAATTTTTCAAATTTTGTTTTTTTTATTTCCAATTTTCTACTCTCTTTGTTTTTATGTAAAACTTTACAAATCCTTAGATAATTAATTCTATTGCTATTAATGTTGAAAATTGCTGTGCTATGAGTGAGGTAAAATATTTAGTAAATATTTATTGCTAGTCAATATTCAGTTATTCTTAGCATGTATACTATAATTATAGATTTTGTTTGACTTTAAGGTTGGTATATTTCTGTTCATAAGGTACATCAATAACTATTTTGACTTTGATGTTCTTATTGTTGCCAATCTAATCTAGTTTACTTGATTTGAAAATATCTGGATTGCTTTCACGACATTAACAGTATTGCTGCCCACTGTCAGAGAACTGAGTACAGGACAAATTTTACCTCAGCCTCCTTTTCCAATAAATGGAGGTGTTTTGAATCTGGGACAGAGGAAAACTCCTATAATAGTCACACTCAGAGGTAAACTGAAAAGCTAGAGAAACGAATTTCTCCAATGTACAATTATTTATTTATTTATGTGTGTGTGTGTGTGTGTGTGTGTGTGTGTGTGTGTGTGTGTGGCCAGCTCAGCCACCAGGGGGCGGGCTGGCTGGCATGTGGTGCTGGGGGATCGAACTGTGGTCCCTGGGTTTTGCTAAAGCTTGTTCTAAGTAGGTGCTTTAGACCACTGAGCCATCTCACCAGCCCCGTCCAATGTACAATTCTGAGCAGAAACAAGACAACAATAAATAAATAAATAAATAAATAAATAAATAAATAGATAGATAGAAACATGAGAAAACATGTCACCCAAGTACCTCCAAACCCTTGAGCTCCCCGCAGAACTGACACATGGATGAAGCATGGAAATCAAAAGCCACACACCTGAGTTATTCAACACAAAAACAGAGGCTTAGAAAAAGACATCTGGTCAATAGGTTCTTGATGAGTTCAAAGAAGATTAAGCAAATAATGGACCTAATAAAGTTATCAGCAAGCCTATAGAAGACATTAGAGGATGAGGAGACAGCTCAGCTGCCTAAGTTAGTGTCTGGCAAGCTCAAAGTCCTAAATTCAATCCCCTGTCCAAAAAAAAAGTAAAAATCCCTTTACTTTTTAATTTATTTTTTCCTTTACTTCTTTAGCAAAATTAAAATTATGCAAATGCATAGAATCTAATGGACCCTTAAAGAATCAATGGGTCACAGGAAAAAAAAAATCAAGTAAGTAATAAGACAGTTCCTAGAATTAAATAGTAAAACTAGGACATCCTAGAGGACATAACAAAAATGTTTTAAGACGATAATTTTATGGCTATGAATGGCAACATCAGAAAAATGGAGGAAGCTCAAATGAATAACATAATAATGGACTTTAAGTTCTTGGAAGATCAAGAAATATTTAAATGCAAAACCAGTACAAGGAAGAAAATAATAAAGATCAGAGAAGAAATTTATGAAAATCGAATGTAGAAAATGTAAATAATGAATCAAAGGGATGCTTCTTTTAAAAAATAGAAAATTTCTTAGCCAATTTTACAAAAAACAGGAAAGAAAAGACCAAAATCAGTAAAATTAGAGGTGAAAAAATGTCCCAGAAATTGTGGCACACACCTGTAATTCCAGCACTTGAAAGACTGAGGCAGGAGGATTACTGATAACTGGGGGCTAGCCTGGGCTACATACTGAGTTCAAGACCAGCCTGGACTGCATAACAGGACCATGTCTCATAAAACAAACTCAAGAAATGAAAAAAAAATGTGAATTCACAATTCTTACTGCTGAAATTCAGATTGTTAGCAACTAATTTGCAAAACTCTAAATTGTAAAACCTATAAAAATTCAGAGGAAATGACTAGATTTCTAGGTACAAAAATAGTGAACTTACTGAGAAATTAACTAGGAAAACAATACCTTTCAGTATAGCATCAAGAATAATTACAAATTCACCCAACCAAGAAAGATACTGACTTTAGCAATGTATTCTAAACTACTCTGTAAAGGAGATAAAAATCAAACTAATTAATCCATTTCAGGTGATTTTTACATTGCAAATATTGGTGGTTTAATGTCATTTTCTGGCTACGAATGTCTAGCCCTGGTTCTGAAAAAAAAAAAAAAAAAAAAAAAAAAAAGGAAAAGAAAAAAAGTCAGTTGCCTACAAATACATGGAGTAATTTCTGAGTTTTATTCTGTTTCTTTTTTTGATGCATCTATTTTTTGACAGTATCATATAGCTTAGTTACCACTGCTTTATAGGACACTTTGAAGTCAGATTTTTTTATCTTTTATATTTTAATAATTTTACTGAGAAAGAAGTAGAAAAGAGATAGTTTCAAAACAGGTTAGTAATACAGTTACAATAATTAATACGTTGCACATTGTTGTCTTTATAGTAGTTATTCCTAGTACAAGATGCAGACATGATATCTTGTCTAACACTATTAGTTCAAAACCTTCTCATTGAACTAAGTAGCTATCTATTTACATTATTGTATATACACAGATATATATTTTTTCCACTATAAAATGGTCCATTTATATCCTCTTTTTTTGTTTACTTTTGTCAGAGAGGTATATTCAATTGCTATTCATACATTGTAGATGCATGAATTCAGCAGAGTAATCCAATATATTCCAGTAGTCTATAATAGTAGTGGGTTATCTGCAAGACTGGCAGTGTCAAAAGATGTTGACTTGAGTCTTTTACAGCTCAGCATATTAATATGGCTTTACTTTTTATACCTCTATTTTATACTTTTCCTCTGGATGGCTAAGACCAAGATAAAGCAAGACCTATATAACAAAAAATGTAACTTTTGTATCTGACAATGTCAGTCAGGATGAAGTCAGATATTATGTTATTTCTAGGTTCGTTTTTTTGCTCAGAGTAATCAAGGTTATTTCAAGTACTTTATGATTTTATATGAATATTTTGTTGTTGTTCTATTTATGTGAAGAATTTCATTGTCTTTTCATTGTTTCTTTGTTTTTGTGGTGCTAAGTGCTGAACCTGAGACCTGTGGGTGCATTCCACCATTGAGCTCCAAGCCCAAGCTCCCAAAGATATTTCTATGGATTTCAATGAATCTAAAAATCAATTCTGGATATTCTAGGTATTTTAATGTTATTCCCTTTTATTTATTAATTTATATATTTATTTACATATGCTGGTAATAAATAATGTTCATATTCTTTGAATTTCATGTATGTGTATAACACATTTAATTCTTTGTTCCATCTCTTTTCATCTCCTCTCCTCCCTCTCACTCCCCTTCTCATTTGGGAAATATTTTTTCCCCTTTGTCCTATCATGTATCTTGTATTTTAAAATTTACTTATAGATTGAATTTCTCCTATAAGGTAAACCACACATTATTTAAGCATAGATGTCTAATTTACTGCAGTTAACCTTGTTGCAATGTGCTTTTATGTTCGTACAAATGACTGAAGTTTATATTTCTTTATGGCAGAATTGTATGCCATTGAGTTAAGAAAATAGTGTATCATTTCATTCACCTGCGTCTCCTGCAAACAAACACAACTTTTGTAGTGTCTATTGTGTGTATCATCAATCTTATTGATTTAACTTATTCTTAAATTTTAAAAAGTAGCAACTCCTACAAAAGACATTACTGTTATGATTTTTCTTCAGATGGTTTGCTATAAGTCCTTAAAATGCTATAGATTTCACATTTAAGTGTGTACACTGCAATTTTATTTATTTAGTGGTTGCAATGATTTTTGATATAGTTTATGTATATTCATATATATAATTAACTATCTCATCTGTAAACAAGTTAATTTAACTTATTTCCTATTTTCCTCTTATAATTTTACATTTATTTGTGAGACCAAATTTTAAAAATTTTATTTTTTATGAATGTTTTCATAAATATTAATCACTTTAATTATAGGAAATTTGTACCTGCACATGATGTATCTTGCTTCTCTTTTTTCCATTTCTCTGTCCTCTTCAACCCCTCTTTTTCTCCTTATTTACAAAAGCTTAGTTTTCTTTTATTTCCTTCCATTCTCTTTTCTTTTCCTTTCTCTCCTCCCTTGTTCTTTATCTCATTTGAATATGTTTTTCCATTTCCCAATGTCTAGTAGGCATTTTAGGCCTAATTTACATTTTAGTTGCTTCATATCAAAGAAATAATGTGGTATTTAAACATGTGTATCTGATTTATTTCACTTAAGAATGTGGTCTCAAGGTGTGCTTATTTAGCTAGAAATATCTGAATCCTATTTTTCTTTATGACAGAGTAGTACTCCATTGTACAGAATTAAAAATTGTATTTATCTATTTATTTCTTGATAGGCATAGTAGTTATTTCCAAGATTTATCACTTTTAAACTGTGTTGCTATACACATGGGTATACATACATCACTGTGGTATGGTACATTCAGCTCTTTGGAAAGATACCTGGGAGGGGGACAACTGGGTAAAATGGAATTGCTAGCTTTAGTTTCTTGAGGAATCGCCATACTGCTTAAGGGTGTGTACCAGTTTACACACCCACCAGCAATCACAAAGTCTTGCTTTTACTCCCACAGAATTGCCAGCGTTTGCTTGATTGCAAGCATTACTATTTGATTTATTAATGTTAGCCACTCCTTGTGGAGTAAGATGGAATCTCCTTGTTGTTTTAATTTGCATTTCTGAAATGCTCAGTGATCTTATGTATGTATTTTCTACTTGCACATCCACCTCTGAGACAAATCTATTTATTGCAGGTGGCCATTTTGGATTGGATCTTTAAATCTCAGAAGTGTGATTTATTTGAGTTCTTCAAATATTATAGATTTTTAGCCCTTTAAGGAGTAGCTGATAAAATTATTTTCCTATTCTGTGCGTTGTCCCATCACAATGTGATTCCTTGTGCTGTGCAGAAACCTTTTAATCTGATATGATCTCAGTTGTTGATTCATGGTAAAATTTCCTGTGCAATCAGAGATTTGTTTGTACTCATTTGCTTACAACTACATCTTCTAGAGTTTTGTCTATTTTATGATTTAGAAGATTAAGTGTTTCTGTTTTTAGATTTAGATCTTTGCTACATTTGGATTCTAGTTCAGTGCATAGTGAGAAATATGGGTGTAGGTTCAATTTTCAGCATTCAAAAAGTCAGTTTTCTATCACCATTTATTAAAGAAAGGGTCTTTCAATGAAGATGTTTGACTTTTTAGTCAAAATAGGGTAGCTGAGTGTGGTATGTGTTGTTTCTGTATCTTCTACTCTGTTCTGTATGTTTTAACCGTGTTTCATTGATTCTCACATCTGTTTATTTTTTCCAGTGCCATGTTTTGTTTTGCTGAATCTACTATGATGATCATGTGACTTTTGTCTTTGATTCTGTTAATATGGTATATTACATTCATTGATCTGTGTGTGCTGAGTGATCTCTACTTCACTGGGATGAATCCTGCTTGATTATGGTATATAATCTTTTTGATGATTTGTTGCATTCTGTTTGCCATGATTTTATTGGGGATGTATGCATCTATGTTGGTTTAGTTATTTTTCTCCCATAGTTGAGACAAAGTACCAGACACCCGAAGCTAAAGAAGTAAAATGTTTATTTAGCTTATAGATTGCAGAGGTTTCAATTCATAACCTGCTGAATCCAAGGCAGGGTTGCATGACTGCAGGATGACAGTTCAAGGCAGTGGGAGACAACAAAAGCAATAAGAGTAGAAGAGGAGAGAAAACCTTTCTTATTTCCTTACATATCTTTTTCTTCCCTTATATTGTATACAGGCTACCCACACTAGGGTGTGTCCTCTATACCCTAGGATGTAAAACTGCTTAGCCACTTAGTCAAAATTCTAAACTTTTCAAATTGACACAATCAATCAGTCATTTCAACATTCTAGGGTATAAAAAGCCTCCCTAGAGCACGTCCTCTACACCCTAGACTGTAGAACCACTGAGTTACTTAGTTAAGCTACCAAAATTCTCAAGTTGAAGGGGCCAGGGAGATGGCTCAGTAGAATAAGCGCTTCCCTGGCAAGTGCAAGGGCCTGAGTTCAATCCCTGGTTCCACCAAAAAAAAATTCTCAAGTTGATATAATGTATCACTTATTACTTACATTCATTAAGAAGAATGGCCTGCAGTTCTCTTTTATTTTGATGCTTCCTTCTCTGGTTTTGGTATCAGGGTAAAGCTTGCTTCCAGAATAAGTGTATTTATTCCTTTCATTTTCGTTGAAGAGTCTGAGGAATAGTGGCACAGGAACTTTCCTCAAGTTCTGGTACAATTCAATGTTGAATCTACCAAGAACTGGGCTTTCATTTTTTATTCTTCAAACAAGCCTATTTTTGGGCTATTTAGAATTTTTATATGTTCTTGATTCAGCTTTGATAATTCATTCATGCCTAAGAATACATTCATTTCTTCTGACTTTTCATGTTATTAGGGTATATGCTTTCAAAATAGGTATTGATAATATTCAGGATTTCTGCAGGATATTTTATGATTTTGCCCCTTTCATTCCTAATTCCATGGATTTTGTTCTTTTGTTTTTTGATCAGAGTGGCTAAATGTTTTCTATTTTATTCCTTCAAAGAACCAACTCTTCAGTTCATTTATTCTTTATAGACCATAGAGGAAAGACTGTCAATTTTCTTCTTTTTTTCCTTCCATTTTATGTATTTGGTACAGTGTCTCACTACGCAACTTGGACTCCTAGTGATTCTCCTGTTTTCAGCCTTTCCAGTACTGGGATTACAGAAGTGCACCATCACACCCAGACTCTGAACCAGCTCAGCACACCTCAGGGGAGGGACCAGAGTGGCATGTGTGACCAGGGATTGAAACTTGGTCCTTGCACTTACTAAAGCAGGCACTTATTCCACTGAGCTATCCTGCCAGCCCTTCTTCTGTTCTGTGTGATACTAGTTGTGGATTTTTCATATACAGCTTTAATTTTGTTGAGTTACAGTACTTCTGTACTTAACTTGTTATGAAGCCTTTTTTTAATCATGAGGGGGTATTGAATTTTGTTAAACATGCTTTCTGCATTATTTACATTATCGTATGGTTTTGTTCTTTGTTATGTAAAAGTAATTAGTCACATTTATTGATTTGTGCATATTGAACCTTACTTGTATCTCTAGGATGAATCCCCTTGATTATGATGAGCAATATTTTCAATTTGTTGTTGGATTCCATTGCTAGTATTTTATTGATGATTTTATTGTGAATATTCCTTGCAATTTTATTGTGAATACTGTCTGTCTCTCTGTTTCTCTTTCTCTCTTTTCTTCTTCTTCTTCTTCTTCTTCTTCTTCTTCTTCTTCTTCTTCTTCTTCTTCTTCTTCTTCTTCTTCTTCTTCTTCTTCTTCTTCTTCTTCTT
>NW_004524647.1:5083877-5089533 GCF_000260255.1 Octodon degus
TCTTCTTCTTCTTCTTCTTCTTCTTCTTCTTCTTCTTCTTCTTCTTCTTCTTCTTCTTCTTCTTCTTCTTCTTCTTCTTCTTCTTCTTCCATCATACTTCTACTTTCATAAACTCAGTTTTGAAGCATTCCTTCCTTAGCACTTTTAAAATAATGTTTTAAGTAGAATTTATATTTGTTTTCCTTCAAATATTTGATAGAATTTAGCATAAAGCTGGCAAGTCCTGAGCTTTTCTTTCATGAGAAATATTTCTTTTCTTCACTACATGTCTAATAATATAGGCTGGCAAGGGATGTCTGCAGTCATCAAAGAGCAGATGTACTGTACTGTACTGCTACCTTCTCAATATTGACTCAATGCTGAGTCAGTTGAAGGAAACAGCTCTGAAAAAATATGACACACAGTACATCAGCTTATGTTCTACTGCCTAGAGCTAATTATATGAGAAGGGGACTATGAAGAAAATGGGAAGCATGTTTGGCATGGATATTTGATGAAAACTATACAGTATACTTATATTACTCTCATTATCTTTCCATCAGGATATGCTAGGAGTCTGCTTTAGATACCAGGCTTTGGGAGTTAGGATTTTATGGAATTGTTTACACATACATATCTCCCACACTCTTAGTAAAAAGTATATGTGTTTCAATGCCATTCAAGAAGGAAGAAGTAGAATTAGTAGGCTATGAGTCATATCAAATGATCTACACTCACTTTTAATGTTATTCTATGTCCCAGGAAGTAATTTCTAGCACAGTTTTTCTTATGTCTTAGATAAAGGACCAGTGAGATAGCTCAGTGTTCTAAGTGCCTGCTTACACAAGTGTTGGGACTTGGGTTTGCTCCTCACCACCCCATGCCTTGCCAGCACTGGCCCTGCCCCCGAATTCACTGTGCCAGTCAGTGAGCCCGGGCGTGGTGGCACATGTCTGTAATCCCAGGACAGGAGTGGCTGAAAACAGGAAGATCACTATGAGTCTGAGCCGTGTAGTGAGCCCCTGTAACAAATACATAAAATTTTGTTGTCAGCTCAACCCGCCCTGGGGACGAGGATGGCATGGCATGTAGTGCTAGTGATCAAATCCCAGTCCCTGCGCTTGCCGAAGCAGGTGCTTTAGACAGCTGAGCTATCTAGACCCTGAATTTTTTTTTTTTTTTGTAAAGAAAACAACTATATTTCTCATACCATAAAAACTGTCTTCATTCCTAAAAATCAAATGGATACTGCTATGTAGGCAAAATTTGAGGTATGGAAGCACTTATATGAGACAAGCCAAAGCGATGATTCTGTGACCATTAATTCTGGTATGTCGATTTCATTGAAATAAGATCTGCCACAAGCTTTCTTCAATTGTGTTGTTTTCTTCTCAGAGTCTGAAGACTATATATTGAATCTTCAGAAACTGTGTTATGTCAAGCTTTTTCTCCTTTTACTTGTGGGTGTTGGGTATTATGTAACAGAAACAAGACATCTGATTAACATGGCAAATTGGTAGTGGTAGGTGATCTTGTGTTGTGTCTGATCAGACCATGGTTTGGGGGCTTTGGAACTAGTTTGTGAGAGATTCGCAAAGATATGGAGATTCAGGCCAGAGAAGCCCTAGAATTCTGTAGATAGGGCTTGATGGGTGATTCGTGTTGGAAATCAGTAGACCAGGATCCTGATAGGTATGCAGACAGTATTTGCACTATGCTGTATTATTATACCTTGCAGAAAATGTATATAAATTTTGCTCATGTCTTAAAATTTTTCAGGAGGGTTATATTAAAGTCTGTGTGCTCATTTATTTGGCAGAGAAAATTTTAAGACATTAATATTCAAGTAGTGGTGTGGCTGTTGGTAGCTGCTTGTAGTCAGATTATAATAAGAATTGAAGTAGAAAAGCAGAGCAGAAAATTTTGAAAAACTTAAATATTGGCCTAGAAGTAACTATGTGTAAGTTTTGGTTCAAGTAAATGCAGCTTTAATATTTTTTAGGAACTTCTGTGTTAGCATCTAAAATGTTTTTATTAATCTGCAGTCCCATCAACAATAGAGAAGGATTCCATTTTCCCCATACAGTCTCTCAACCACTACTTGGTATTGGT
This sequence comes from Octodon degus, assembly GCF_000260255.1. Taxonomy (NCBI): domain Eukaryota; kingdom Metazoa; phylum Chordata; class Mammalia; order Rodentia; family Octodontidae; genus Octodon; species Octodon degus. Next base: position 5,085,969 of record NW_004524647.1, read on the forward strand.
TAACTTGTTGATGCTAGTCCTTCTTTGTGGTGAAGATAGATTTTCACTGTTGTTTTAATTTGTATCTCTGGAATGGTCAATTATGTTGCATATTTTTGTGTATTTATTGGCCATTTGTACTTCTTTATTTGTGAAGTTCCTATTCATGTCAGATGCCCATTTTTAATTAGGCCTTGAGACTTTCAAACCCATGGAAATTCAGACTGGTCTAGGCTTCTTATCATGGGGTTTGGTTCTTATTAACTTATAATACATTTGGTGTGTCTCGTCAGGCTGAATATGTCTCTCTGACCATGGCCATCACCGATGGTAGCCTTTCCCCTGAGGCAACCCTCAATGCCCCAGTTAGTATGGAAGTTCAGCACTGGGAGTCCCAGATGAAGCCAACCCATGGCTGCTTAGAGTCACTGGGCCCCTTGCTAGAATGGTGTCTGAGCAAGTACTCTCTTGAAGACATGGCAGATGCTTGGACTAGATCATTCACAAGCTTTTAGAGTGCACAGTATCCACTCCCAATACACTGGTGTGTTTTTCCCTAAAGACTTTTAAGTTACCCACTCTCTACTGGTTCTAGCTACAAATCAGTGGCTACAAATCAGGGAGAAAATATCAATTGTCCCTTTCATTTTCTCTGTTGGAATCTCTCTCTTCAATTTCTTTGTAAGTTCAAATTTTCCTGTCAGGATGTTCTTGAGTCCCAGGGATCCACCCCACACCTTCTTTACTTCTCCCAGTTCTGATTTTCTAGTATCTGGATCCTGAATTTTGGAAAGGCTTATTTATTTCTGCTTACCATCCTGATAGCTCCATGGAAGTCCTGATACTGATTTTTAAAATATATTTTATATTATTACTCATGCAAATATTTCTTAGTTTTTATTAATATATACAGATACAAGCAATCATCAAATCCAGTTATTCTGCACATACTTTAAATTTCAGTGATATGTACCTATATATTACAACAGTATATGCTTTTGGTCACCATATAATTTTTTGTTTCTTTCTAGTAGTAGCAACTAAAGTTACTCTCTAGTTACAGGATACAATGTTTGCTACCAAATAATAAATGTATTTCTAGGACAAAGGCCTATCAGGGATGTATAATAGTCGCTCTTTTGGGTCCAGACAGAGATCCAGATAAAATTCTGGAAATCTATGACTTAAAATAGGTTATTTGTCCTACTAGGAACCCAGACATAGAGGTAACAGTCAGCAAAGGGAAATATAATAATAACAAACTCTTCCATGTTAAAATTGAAAAGAAATGGGTTGTACAGTCACATGTTTGCACAAATCCTGAAATTCTTATACTAAATTTCAATTCTTTTAGCTAGGAGCAGAGAATTTTTGAGGGCCTGATGCTACTGTATGGGACAAGCGTTTTTGTCTTTGCTCTTCAAGTCTCTCAGAAATGCCTTGTGAAACTGTTTTGCTTTTTTCTTTTTTTAAAGTTGTTCCCCTTAGTCTTTGGGTGGCTGTGTAGCTTCCTTATATTACATTTGGCCTATAGAAATTTGAGAGACAATGAGTCATTTTAAGTCTTAAATTCTTTGTTTCTTTTTAGAAGTACTGCAAAAAATATCTTAAGAGGATTTTGAAAATTTTGATTTCACTAAATTTGATGAGTTTATAACTGTAGTCACTTAGGAAGAAGGTAGAAGTGTTTTGACCTGGACTTTTTTCACACTCCCCTTATCCTCTACCTTCCTAGGCCTACAACTCTGCTCTTTTTCTCAAGAATGTCTTTGCAGCAATCTGTGTAAATCCATACCTTGAATAATTGTTTATCTGACATATATTATTCCCTGAGAATGTTATGAAAAGTCTGTAGAGTAAAACCATACTTTGATATTTACTTTCTTTATTCTACTGATGTGATCAGGTTTATTGGTGATTTTTCCATTCAACATCTCTTTAGGAGCATAAGCAAGAGTCTAATTAATACTCCAACACAAAACTTGTATTATTTATATTTGCAAAATAATCAGTTCTATTAAGAGTCAATTTCTTTTTTCTAACACTTTGACAAAGGCATCAAGTAAAGGCTTACACACACTATTGACATCTCCAGGCCTGTTTTCCTTTCCCACAGCTTCACATGCTTTAACTATGTGACTTGCTTCCTAGGTGACTACAGGTAACACTTTTACCAACATTTTGCCATCTTTCCAACTTCTCATGTTAATTTTGTAGCATTTACTCCTTGATGTCTAAGCCAAAGCTTTCTAATTGGTTTTTAGCCTCATCCATCTCCCTGTCATAAATTTCTTTATCATTCCATGGTAACATCAGGCTATGTTTCATATTTTTTGTCCATGAATTACAATGAAAAAGTCAAATCCATAGAATTTATGACATTTCAAATATTCTTGTTATTTACAATGTTAATTCTAATAGTTTACAGCACTAGACTCAGGACCATAATTGATGTCTTTGCATTTGTCAGCTACTCTTTCCTGAACTTCATAATGTGACAGCCTAAGAAGCCGTGATTCTCAAGACTATCTCAGAAAGTTGTATTTTGCGTCCCATTTAAAGTGTTATTTTCAGGTATGGAATGTCAATGTTATAGATAGTTTCAATCTATAATGGATTAGATAACTTTTTGTATGTGTATTTGGAAGGGGTTATTGGCACTTGAACCAGGGCAATGCATATGCTAAGTAAGCACTCTATCAGGGAATTATGTTCTTTGTTGCTTCAAATTTTAGTTTAATATAAGTTTGCATTAAATTGTCCCAGTGGACCTTGAACTTAGTATTCTACTGCCTCATCCTCTTAAGTAACAGACATTTGTCTTTATTTGCCCAAGGAGGAGTTATTATTTCCATTTTCGAATTTCCATATACTCTATCCACAGCTTGTTACCTTTCATAATACTGATCTAACCGTCAGTGTTCTCCTTTACACTGTAGGTTCCTTGAGGGCAGAGAGTCTCTGTCCCTTTCTTTGTCTCTTTGTCTCTCTGTCTCTCTGTCTCTCTCTGTCTCTGTCTCTGTCTCTCACTCTCTCTCTGTCACTCTCTCTCTCTCTCTTGCACTAACACTTATTATAGTGCTTTGGACATAATGAGTGCCTAAGAGATACAGAAAGGAAAAGAATATAAATTGTAAGAATCTGTGTCAAGTGCCAGGTCAGAAACAATATAATAGTATTGGGAATATTGGTTACTATATTTTCCTCCTCTTGCTTCCCACCATTTACCATTTCTAAACCATCATTTTTTTTTTTGTTAAATAGATACATAGTAAGGAACTGGCTAGTGATTCTTAGCCAAGTCACTTAAAAGCTATTCACACAAATTATTAAAATTTCAGGGTTAAATCTTTCTAATGGGTATGTTCTTTTAAAAAGTATAAGTAAACAAAGGAATTATTTTAAGGAAATTTTTATAATGGACATTATTTTTACTAATAATAACAAAATAATAAATAATTGGATATAGTAGAAGTCAAATGGTTTTTTTTTTCAAAGTTTTATTGACAAAGAGATAGCAATGAGACAGTTTCAAATCAAATCGGAAGGACAGTTTCAACAAATAATACACTGCATATATTCTTCT